>NW_026607621.1:0-133763 GCF_029499605.1 Hyla sarda
CTCTCCTTTGCTGTGTATGTGACTATGGAGCTGTTTGGTGATGTCGTCTATTACGGCCTTCATAGAAGCAACAGGAGATTGTTGCATCCATCTTGAACCCTCAGAACTACAGTGCTATGATGTCACTCACTTCCACAGGCCTTGCAGAGTGTAAACAACAACAACCCAGCTTTGTTGTGTATGTAACCAAAGGGATTTGTGATGTCACCTAGAACCTTCACAGCAGCGACAGCTTTATGAGGAGCATCAGCACTGCTCTGCCTGAGCAGAACCATCACCGCCATAGGTTGTCAAATAACCCGGATTTAACCCACACAGGTAAGTCCAATGGGGTGCAGGCATGTCCTCTATGCTTACAGCTTCCCGTGGGTGTTGGTTTGATACCGTTTGGGGACAGCCAAGGAGGCATCTGCAGGCAACAAAGGTAGGTGTGTGCTTGTGTGTGTGTTTCCTATGCAGATCCTAAGCCCAGTGTCACATGCAAGTAGGAGGAGTAAGAAGGGTTCCTGGCAAATCCGGGTTATGGATTGCATTTAAAAAGGCCCCGTGGGAGTGCAATGGGCCCCTGTCTTGCTGCTTAGCAATAATGGTATGGGTTTAGGTTCTGCTGTGTGTACTGGTGGTTGACTGCCCCCCAGCCCAGAGTGTGCATGGAAAATTGTCTGGCAGCCTCCCTGACAGCAAGCAGTGATAGTGCCCATGAAGGGGACCTTGTTGGGCCCGCCCCTTTCACGGTTATCGCTTCTCGGCCTTTTGGCTAAGATCAAGTGTAGTATCTGTTCTTATCAGTTTAATATCTGATACGTCCCCTATCTGGGGACCATATATTAAATGGATTTTTGAGAACGGGGGCCGATTTCGAAGCTTGCTTCCGTCGCCCTATGCATTGACCCGATATGGCAGTATCTTCGGGTACAGTGCACCACCCCCTTACAGGGTTAAAAAGAAAGATTCCTACTTTCATTGCTACCTGCTTGCTGGCTAGCCAGCCCTGTGGGCCTTGCTGCTGCTGCAGCCAATAAACAAAAGGTGGTGCTGCTGCTGCTTCTGCTGCTTCTGCTTCTGCTTGTGTCTGGCCCCTGTTGGAGCGTCCAGGCACAGGACTTCTGCTGCTGCTGACTAAATGGCCTCCTTAATTGGATCATTTGAGTAGCCAGCACACCTGTGCAGGTAGGGCATGACATGATAGGCAGCTGCCTTGATAGCGGGTGGGTGCTGAATGTTCCTAATTGACAAAATAAGATTAATGCTTATGAAGAAATATAAAATCTCATCCCTTCCCCAATATCGCGCCACACCCCTACCCCTTAATTCCCTGGTTGAACGTGATGGACATATGTCTTTTTTCGACCGTACTAACTATGTAACTATGTAACATAACATGGGGGGGGGGGGGGTCTCCTGGCTGTTCACACAGGTGTGTCATTGCTGTACATTGACCATGCATTGCTTCTGTGGTATTGCAAAGGCAAAGACAAATGCTTCCAGCCATCCATTGCACTAATGGATTGGTCATCAGCTGGCTGTCTATGTCCCGCATCAATATAGACCAAAGTACAGAGGGTTAGGCTATGCTATTGTGCACCTACCTGATGCATCAGAAGGTGCGAGGCCCTTGCTAAATTCTGTGCACAGACTTTGAGATCTATGCTTTAGACTGTATCTAAACCTGCTCCAACATGGACTGACATTCTGGCCTACTTTCAGCCGATGCGACTTGTCTGTCGCTGAACAGTCGCTTTTTATGTATTCAGCACCTATGTATAATGTTGTAAAAATGCTCTAGAAGCTAAAGTCGCAGAAATGTCACACATATTTGGCCTGCAACTTTCTGTGCGACAAATTCAGACAGGAAAAATCAGTATAAATCCTTAGAAAATTATCCCCCAGTGTCTCCATCTGCTGGCGGTATTGAATAAGCATTGCTGCACTGATGGGGTATGCATTAGACGAAAAAAAAGAAGAAAAAGAAGAATAATACGCCCAGAAAAGAGGCGAAAAGGAGAAAAACGTAAAAAAACGTGAAAAAAAAGTAAGAGGAAGAGAAGGGAAAAAAAGGTGGAAATGGGTTTAAAAGTGATTTCGGCGGAGAAATATATATATATATATATATATATATATATATATATATATATATGCGCACACACACACATAGATATAAACGTATTCTCCGTTGAGATATTGCAGCCGCTGCTGTGTCCAGGCCCAGGAGCCTTAGCACTGTGCTGTGATGTCACTCAATACCACTGACATCACTAGGTGTAAACAACATCTCTCCTTTGCTGTGTATGTGACTATGGAGCTGTTTGGTGATGTCGTCTATTACGGCCTTCATAGAAGCAACAGGAGATTGTTGCATCCATCTTGAACCCTCAGAACTACAGTGCTATGATGTCACTCACTTCCACAGGCCTTGCAGAGTGTAAACAACAACAACCCAGCTTTGTTGTGTATGTAACCAAAGGGATTTGTGATGTCACCTAGAACCTTCACAGCAGCGACAGCTTTATGAGGAGCATCAGCACTGCTCTGCCTGAGCAGAACCATCACCGCCATAGGTTGTCAAATAACCCGGATTTAACCCACACAGGTAAGTCCAATGGGGTGCAGGCATGTCCTCTATGCTTACAGCTTCCCGTGGGTGTTGGTTTGATACCGTTTGGGGACAGCCAAGGAGGCATCTGCAGGCAACAAAGGTAGGTGTGTGCTTGTGTGTGTGTTTCCTATGCAGATCCTAAGCCCAGTGTCACATGCAAGTAGGAGGAGTAAGAAGGGTTCCTGGCAAATCCGGGTTATGGATTGCATTTAAAAAGGCCCCGTGGGAGTGCAATGGGCCCCTGTCTTGCTGCTTAGCAATAATGGTATGGGTTTAGGTTCTGCTGTGTGTACTGGTGGTTGACTGCCCCCCAGCCCAGAGTGTGCATGGAAAATTGTCTGGCAGCCTCCCTGACAGCAAGCAGTGATAGTGCCCATGAAGGGGACCTTGTTGGGCCCGCCCCTTTCACGGTTATCGCTTCTCGGCCTTTTGGCTAAGATCAAGTGTAGTATCTGCATTTGGTCTGGTCGGAAGGTGTCTGTGGTACCCCGCTTCTCGGCCTTGGGGGATTGTCTCTCCTTACGGAGGGACTTCACCCCCTTGCTGCTATTGGGGAGCGGGCTTAGTCCACAGACAACGGGTTGCGATCCCCCTGTCTCTGGGACCTTGTGTCTCAGAAGGCATTTTCGGTACGTTGAGCGTTACCTGTAGCTTCGGAAGCACCTAGGGTACCCCCGACCTCTGCCTTGGGTAAGGGTTCCGCTTTTATAGCGGGATTCCGAGCCCCTGCTGCTATTGGGGAAGGGGCTTAGTCCCTGGGTGTGGAAGATGCCGTTCTCCTGGGCTTTCCCCTCTGGGGAAATGTCGATGCGAAATACCATCCGCATAGAGGTGTCGGAGAGCCATCGTCAGTTGAAGAACCTCCGCTTCATTGCGGAGGTGATTCTTCTTGACTACTTCCGCCTCAATAGGGAGGACATCCTGTGTCTAAATGACCAGGAAAGCCGTGGCCTGTATACCGTCACCTTCACGGCCACGGCGTGTTGCGATAACATCTATGCAACCTTGTCTGGTGCGGACCAGAGGGACGATCGACTCGACGGTCTTTCGTTCCAGTTCCTCTATGGTGAGGAACATATACCGTTGGTGGTGGCTATGCACAGCCCTCATGTGACCACGGAGGATATAGCCACTTTTCTTCGACGATACTGCGAAGAGGTGCGATTCGCAAACAAAATCTTGAACTCCGTGCGGTTCTGGAACGGCAAGAGGAAGTTCTGGGTCAAGCTCCGTAAGGATCCCGGTGGTATTGGGGGTCTTTGCCATCCGCCCCCAAATTTTGCCATCGGGAGAGTTCGGGGCTTCCTGTTCTATCCTCAAATGCCTATGTATTGCCGAAATTGCTTGAGGTTTGGCCACACCCAGGAGACCTGCGGCGCGGAGCGTGTGATTCGCTGCAATAGGTGTGGCCAAGAAGGTCACATAGCCTCAAGATGTAGCCATACGATAAGGTGCAACCTCTGCGGAGAGGAAAATCACGATTTTAATTCCTGTCCCCATAAAGCAAAAACTACGATGGGTGGGTCAAGGCTGGGCCCACCCAAAGAGGGGACAGGACAAAAGACGTCCTTTTTTAAGATGCCCAAACCCCAGATGGCAGGTACTGATGGGTCCAGGCCCAAGACCTCTGGTGCTCCATCGGGGGGCCCACCGGTGGTAGTGCTAGGGGGAGGCCATGGGGATTCCACGAAGCCCGGGCGGGTAATCGAGTTTACTGCCCGGGAAATTGAAAGACGTCGATCGACTTCCTACCTGGCTCAAGAGCCCGCCAAAACTTCTGAAGGGGGCTCACCTGTGGCGGGTGGCAGCCGACGGGCCTCGGTGGGGGCAGAGGTGGACCCAAAATTGCAGCATAAGCCAGGTACTGGCTTGGCCCAGGGTCGCCCTGCTCCGGACGAAGAGGCCCCGGTGAAAGCCCGCCGGAAGGGGAGCCAGGTGGCCAGGTCTGAGCCCGGTCCTGTTACTCCGCCTATACAGGACAGGGCCAAGAAGACAAGTGGCGCCAAACCAGGGTTTGCTGCCCCGCCAGCAGTGGACCCGGTGGGTAAAACTGGCCATCGTCGATCGATGGGGAAGTTGGAGCAACAGTCCTCAGCAACGCTTGCTGGGGAACAAGCGATGAAAACTTCCCAAGGTAGCGGCAAAGGTTCCGGAAAAGAGGCCTCACAGGCCCCTGTGCAGCAGTTCCAGTCGTCAAAAGATGAAAGAAGACGCAGATCCATCAGCCGGGGGCCAGAGATTACATCGAGTGAGAGCAACACAGAGGATATGGACAGCAGTGTGACATTTAAAAGACAAAGAGAAGAAGAAGAGGAAGACATTCAAAGGAAAGCGGCGTGCCGTAGTTCGGACGAGAGCGAGCTCAGGGTCGGGGCATCATCGATCTCAAGCTCCGACCCTCAGAACATCAAGGAGCTGATGACCCCGCAGGCGGGGGATGACGGTACGCAGCTTATTATTGACTTTGATTCTCCAAGCACGGACTCTCCATAAACTATGCCTATCCCTGTAAAAATTGCCTCACTCAATGTGAGGTCCTTAAAGAGCCCTGATCGCAGGGCTGCTTTATTTTCTTATCTAGAGACATGTGACTTTGACCTTTGCCTGCTACAAGAATGTGGAATCCCTAGTAAAATGGACTATAAAGACTTAAAAAAAGACTGGAAGCTGGGCCCATCCATATGGTCCGGTGCAAATGACTGTCGTTCTGTGGGTGTTGGGCTGCTCTGCCGAGGCCAGTCCTTTTCTATTCATACAGTAACTGAGATTGTGCCTGGCAGAGCTCTTTTAATTCATCTATATTTTAATGGACTTTTAATTCGTGTTTTAAATGTGTATGCCCCTCCTGATAAACAGGAGCGGGCAGAACTATTTGAAATTTTACCACTGTTTTGTGTTGGGTCTTCCCCCCTGCTGGTGGGAGGTGATTTTAACTGCATACGTGATGGGGAACACCGGCAGGGTGGGGATATTAATCGTAAAGACCGCACTTCTTACCTGCTTAAAAATTTTATTGATGATTTTAATTTGAAAGATTGCTGGAAGGATCTCTTGCCGGAGGACCCGGGCGCCACATGGTCCAATGGAAGAGTGAGCTCCAGAATCGATTTTATTTTTTCCTCTAGAGCTTTTAAACCCCTGAAATGCACGCTCGAGCAGAATATCTTCTCTGATCATAAGCTCCTCTTGGTGGGCCTGGAGCTAGAGGGGGAGCAAAAAGCAAAAAGGGGCCTCTGGAGATTAAACACCACACTCCTAGAGGATCCTGAGATAAAAGAGGAGTTTGTGCGGACCTACCAATGCTGGCAATCACAAAGAAAACCCCATGAGCCTATGCTGCACTGGTGGGAGGGCACCAAATCTAAAATCAGATTTTTTTTTATCAAAGCAGGTAAGAAGAAGGCAAAAATGGAAAAACAGTGGTTTTATGTTCTTAACATGCGTTTAAATGTACTTTTTAAATTGAAAGAAGCTGGTATGGATGTAGAAAATGATATTTTAAACCTTAAAACTGAAATAAAACATGCCATAGAAAAGAAAGGGAAACAAATCATTTTTAACTCACATGTGCAGCACCTGGAGGAGGGCGAGAAATGTTCCCGTTTCTTTTTTAAAAAAGTGATGAATAGGAGGGATATCATCCAAAACCTTGAGGGTGAATCCACTCCAAAAGGCATGTTAGATGCAGTTTTTAACTTCTACCAGCTTCTTTTTAATAAGAAAGATCTTAATCCATCCTTTTTAGAACATGTTCTTAATTCCCTTGATTTTAAGCTAGATGTTTTAGACCAGGAGGTTTTATCCCGTGATCTTAACTTAGATGAACTTTTATTTGTTTTTAAAAGTTTTTCTAGTGGGAAGGCCCCTGGGGAAGATGGTTTACCCATCGAATTTTATTTAGCTTTTTGGGATATTTTAAAGGATGATATGGTTTTATTGTATAAAGAAACTTTTATTGTTAATGAACTTCCCCCTTCCTGGAGGAGGGGGATTGTATCATTACTTTTTAAAAAGGGTGAAAAGGATATGCTAAAAAATTGGCGCCCCATCACACTTTTAAATGTCGATTATAAAGTTTTAGCCAAGTTATTAGCTGTCCGTTTTAAACCTTTTATTCATAAATTAATTCACCCAAATCAGGTTTGTGGGGTACCTGGAAGGTCTATAGCTGAATCCCTAAATATTTTAAGAGATGTTTTATGGTATTTTAAGGATAGAAATCAAACTGTAGCAATTTTATCCTTAGACTTTGAAAAAGCCTTTGATAGGGTCTCCCATGAATACCTGTTTTTAGTTCTTAAAAAGATGGCAGTGCCTGAAACGATTTTAAGCCGAATCATGCTTTTATACCGATCCTGTTTTAGTCAAGTCTCTGTTAATGGCTTTTTAACCAGCGGTGTTCCTCTTTTATCAGGTGTCAAACAGGGCTGCCCCCTGTCCCCACTCCTTTTTATTTGCGCAATCGAACCACTGATGGCCCTCCTCAGAAAAGACCGGGTAGTAAGAGGCGTACCGATACCTGGTGGAGGAGGGACCCATCTAAAGGTGTTGGGGTACATGGATGATGTCACCATACTGTGCCCGGACTCTCCATCCATGAGGGGGGCATTGAGGAACACCAGCTATTTCTGCGAGGTCTCTGGTTTTAAGCTAAACACAGATAAATGTGACTGTTTTTATATTGGCTCCTGGGATTCATCCATCACCCCAGGAGTTACAATGCAACAGGATCAAATTAAAGTTTTAGGTATTGTTTTTAACCAGGTCAATGATGGGAGCCCTAACTGGGATTCAGCTATAGCTAAGATGGAGAAGAAGATTTTAATGTGGAATCTTAGAAACCTTACCATGGAGGGGAAGATTTTAATAATAAAGATGGTTTTACTCCCTATTATGCTATACATTGCCATGGTATTTCCTCCATCTATTTTATACATTAAAAAAGTAACTAGAATTGTTTTTACTTTTTTATGGGGTTCAAAAATGGAGAAATTAAAGCGTGATTTTATGTACAAAAGTAAAGATAATGGCGGAAAAGATGTTCCTAACCTTTTTACTTTCTTTTACATAAAGTATTTCTGTTTCTGTTTTAAAATTATTAAATCCGATGGCATTTTTAGCTGCTTTTTAAGGTACGCTGCGGGCATGGTTTTTAAAAGATGGTTGCGTATCCCTCTGAACGCTCCGGTGCTTCTGTGTCCCCCAAAACATTATGTGGTGTTGGAAAAGACAGTCAGGCTCCTAGGTCTCCAAGATTTGGAGCCTGACATACTGGGGGACCAGAGAAAGGTATCAAAGGTCCTCAGGCGGAGTGAGGTTACCCTGGCAGTGTCCAATTTCACACAGGCAAGATCCAAAAAGGTATGGCGGAACGTGTACGGGAAGTTTCTGGCGAATGTACACAGGGATCTTGCCTGGGCAATCGTCCACCAGTGCCTCCCTACTCGTGAGTTCCAGCACAGGCGAGGACTGGTGGCGAGAGCCAAGTGCCCGAGAGATGGCTGCGGAGTGGACGAAACGGTGCTGCACATATTTTGGAACTGCCCTTTTGCACGGGAGCTTTGGAGGAAGGTAGGCCCACTTTTGAAGTGGGCCTGCGGCCTAAAAGATTTTAATCACGAATGTGTCTTTTACGGTCTTTTTAACTGCCCCAATTTTAAACAGCAGATGATCTGCTGGATGATTATTAATTGTTTTAAAAATGCCATCTGGAAAGTTAGGAACATCTTACTTTTTAAACATGATTTTATTGATGTTAAAAACTGTATAAAGCTGGCCCTGAGTGAGATGTACATCTATTACCTAAGAGACAAGAAACAGTTGGGGGCCAGCGAGGCAGCATCCATGTGGTGTCTGCCTCTATGGAACGAAATAACAATATAATCAGTTTTTATGACATTTGTATAATGTTTTATCCTGCCATTTTTATTTTTTCTCCTTTTATTACTGGTTTTATTATTTGTATTTTAAAACTTTTGTGAACCTTTTATTATTTTGCATTTTAAATTTTGTATGGTTTCTTATTTATTCAATAAAATTTTGTTGAAACCTTATCTGTTCTTATCAGTTTAATATCTGATACGTCCCCTATCTGGGGACCATATATTAAATGGATTTTTGAGAACGGGGGCCGATTTCGAAGCTTGCTTCCGTCGCCCTATGCATTGACCCGATATGGCAGTATCTTCGGGTACAGTGCACCACCCCCTTACAGGGTTAAAAAGAAAGATTCCTACTTTCATTGCTACCTGCTTGCTGGCTAGCCAGCTAGCCAGCCCTGTGGGCCTTGCTGCTGCTGCAGCCAATAAACAAAAGGTGGTGCTGCTGCTGCTTCTGCTGCTTCTGCTTCTGCACTAATGGATTGGTCATCAGCTGGCTGTCTATGTCCCGCATCAATATAGACCAAAGTACAGAGGGTTAGGCTATGCTATTGTGCACCTACCTGATGCATCAGAAGGTGCGAGGCCCTTGCTAAATTCTGTGCACAGACTTTGAGATCTATGCTTTAGACTGTATCTAAACCTGCTCCAACATGGACTGACATTCTGGCCTACTTTCAGCCGATGCGACTTGTCTGTCGCTGAACAGTCGCTTTTTATGTATTCAGCACCTATGTATAATGTTGTAAAAATGCTCTAGAAGCTAAAGTCGCAGAAATGTCACACATATTTGGCCTGCAACTTTCTGTGCGACAAATTCAGACAGGAAAAATCAGTATAAATCCTTAGAAAATTATCCCCCAGTGTCTCCATCTGCTGGCGGTATTGAATAAGCATTGCTGCACTGATGGGGTATGCATTAGACGAAAAAAAAGAAGAAAAAGAAGAATAATACGCCCAGAAAAGAGGCGAAAAGGAGAAAAACGTAAAAAAACGTGAAAAAAAAGTAAGAGGAAGAGAAGGGAAAAAAAGGTGGAAATGGGTTTAAAAGTGATTTCGGCGGAGAAATATATATATATATATATATATATATATATATATATATATATATATATGCGCACACACACACATAGATATAAACGTATTCTCCGTTGAGATATTGCAGCCGCTGCTGTGTCCAGGCCCAGGAGCCTTAGCACTGTGCTGTGATGTCACTCAATACCACTGACATCACTAGGTGTAAACAACATCTCTCCTTTGCTGTGTATGTGACTATGGAGCTGTTTGGTGATGTCGTCTATTAAGATCAAGTGTAGTATCTGTTCTTATCAGTTTAATATCTGATACGTCCCCTATCTGGGGACCATATATTAAATGGATTTTTGAGAACGGGGGCCGATTTCGAAGCTTGCTTCCGTCGCCCTATGCATTGACCCGATATGGCAGTATCTTCGGGTACAGTGCACCACCCCCTTACAGGGTTAAAAAGAAAGATTCCTACTTTCATTGCTACCTGCTTGCTGGCTAGCCAGCTAGCCAGCCCTGTGGGCCTTGCTGCTGCTGCAGCCAATAAACAAAAGGTGGTGCTGCTGCTGCTTCTGCTGCTTCTGCTTCTGCTTGTGTCTGGCCCCTGTTGGAGCGTCCAGGCACAGGACTTCTGCTGCTGCTGACTAAATGGCCTCCTTAATTGGATCATTTGAGTAGCCAGCACACCTGTGCAGGTAGGGCATGACATGATAGGCAGCTGCCTTGATAGCGGGTGGGTGCTGAATGTTCCTAATTGACAAAATAAGATTAATGCTTATGAAGAAATATAAAATCTCATCCCTTCCCCAATATCGCGCCACACCCCTACCCCTTAATTCCCTGGTTGAACGTGATGGACATATGTCTTTTTTCGACCGTACTAACTATGTAACTATGTAACATAACATGGGGGGGGGGGGTCTCCTGGCTGTTCACACAGGTGTGTCATTGCTGTACATTGACCATGCATTGCTTCTGTGGTATTGCAAAGGCAAAGACAAATGCTTCCAGCCATCCATTGCACTAATGGATTGGTCATCAGCTGGCTGTCTATGTCCCGCATCAATATAGACCAAAGTACAGAGGGTTAGGCTATGCTATTGTGCACCTACCTGATGCATCAGAAGGTGCGAGGCCCTTGCTAAATTCTGTGCACAGACTTTGAGATCTATGCTTTAGACTGTATCTAAACCTGCTCCAACATGGACTGACATTCTGGCCTACTTTCAGCCGATGCGACTTGTCTGTCGCTGAACAGTCGCTTTTTATGTATTCAGCACCTATGTATAATGTTGTAAAAATGCTCTAGAAGCTAAAGTCGCAGAAATGTCACACATATTTGGCCTGCAACTTTCTGTGCGACAAATTCAGACAGGAAAAATCAGTATAAATCCTTAGAAAATTATCCCCCAGTGTCTCCATCTGCTGGCGGTATTGAATAAGCATTGCTGCACTGATGGGGTATGCATTAGACGAAAAAAAAGAAGAAAAAGAAGAATAATACGCCCAGAAAAGAGGCGAAAAGGAGAAAAACGTAAAAAAACGTGAAAAAAAAGTAAGAGGAAGAGAAGGGAAAAAAAGGTGGAAATGGGTTTAAAAGTGATTTCGGCGGAGAAATATATATATATATATATATATATATATATATATATATATATATATGCGCACACACACACATAGATATAAACGTATTCTCCGTTGAGATATTGCAGCCGCTGCTGTGTCCAGGCCCAGGAGCCTTAGCACTGTGCTGTGATGTCACTCAATACCACTGACATCACTAGGTGTAAACAACATCTCTCCTTTGCTGTGTATGTGACTATGGAGCTGTTTGGTGATGTCGTCTATTACGGCCTTCATAGAAGCAACAGGAGATTGTTGCATCCATCTTGAACCCTCAGAACTACAGTGCTATGATGTCACTCACTTCCACAGGCCTTGCAGAGTGTAAACAACAACAACCCAGCTTTGTTGTGTATGTAACCAAAGGGATTTGTGATGTCACCTAGAACCTTCACAGCAGCGACAGCTTTATGAGGAGCATCAGCACTGCTCTGCCTGAGCAGAACCATCACCGCCATAGGTTGTCAAATAACCCGGATTTAACCCACACAGGTAAGTCCAATGGGGTGCAGGCATGTCCTCTATGCTTACAGCTTCCCGTGGGTGTTGGTTTGATACCGTTTGGGGACAGCCAAGGAGGCATCTGCAGGCAACAAAGGTAGGTGTGTGCTTGTGTGTGTGTTTCCTATGCAGATCCTAAGCCCAGTGTCACATGCAAGTAGGAGGAGTAAGAAGGGTTCCTGGCAAATCCGGGTTATGGATTGCATTTAAAAAGGCCCCGTGGGAGTGCAATGGGCCCCTGTCTTGCTGCTTAGCAATAATGGTATGGGTTTAGGTTCTGCTGTGTGTACTGGTGGTTGACTGCCCCCCAGCCCAGAGTGTGCATGGAAAATTGTCTGGCAGCCTCCCTGACAGCAAGCAGTGATAGTGCCCATGAAGGGGACCTTGTTGGGCCCGCCCCTTTCACGGTTATCGCTTCTCGGCCTTTTGGCTAAGATCAAGTGTAGTATCTGTTCTTATCAGTTTAATATCTGATACGTCCCCTATCTGGGGACCATATATTAAATGGATTTTTGAGAACGGGGGCCGATTTCGAAGCTTGCTTCCGTCGCCCTATGCATTGACCCGATATGGCAGTATCTTCGGGTACAGTGCACCACCCCCTTACAGGGTTAAAAAGAAAGATTCCTACTTTCATTGCTACCTGCTTGCTGGCTAGCCAGCTAGCCAGCCCTGTGGGCCTTGCTGCTGCTGCAGCCAATAAACAAAAGGTGGTGCTGCTGCTGCTTCTGCTGCTTCTGCTTCTGCTTGTGTCTGGCCCCTGTTGGAGCGTCCAGGCACAGGACTTCTGCTGCTGCTGACTAAATGGCCTCCTTAATTGGATCATTTGAGTAGCCAGCACACCTGTGCAGGTAGGGCATGACATGATAGGCAGCTGCCTTGATAGCGGGTGGGTGCTGAATGTTCCTAATTGACAAAATAAGATTAATGCTTATGAAGAAATATAAAATCTCATCCCTTCCCCAATATCGCGCCACACCCCTACCCCTTAATTCCCTGGTTGAACGTGATGGACATATGTCTTTTTTCGACCGTACTAACTATGTAACTATGTAACATAACATGGGGTGGGGGGGGGTCTCCTGGCTGTTCACACAGGTGTGTCATTGCTGTACATTGACCATGCATTGCTTCTGTGGTATTGCAAAGGCAAAGACAAATGCTTCCAGCCATCCATTGCACTAATGGATTGGTCATCAGCTGGCTGTCTATGTCCCGCATCAATATAGACCAAAGTACAGAGGGTTAGGCTATGCTATTGTGCACCTACCTGATGCATCAGAAGGTGCGAGGCCCTTGCTAAATTCTGTGCACAGACTTTGAGATCTATGCTTTAGACTGTATCTAAACCTGCTCCAACATGGACTGACATTCTGGCCTACTTTCAGCCGATGCGACTTGTCTGTCGCTGAACAGTCGCTTTTTATGTATTCAGCACCTATGTATAATGTTGTAAAAATGCTCTAGAAGCTAAAGTCGCAGAAATGTCACACATATTTGGCCTGCAACTTTCTGTGCGACAAATTCAGACAGGAAAAATCAGTATAAATCCTTAGAAAATTATCCCCCAGTGTCTCCATCTGCTGGCGGTATTGAATAAGCATTGCTGCACTGATGGGGTATGCATTAGACGAAAAAAAAGAAGAAAAAGAAGAATAATACGCCCAGAAAAGAGGCGAAAAGGAGAAAAACGTAAAAAAACGTGAAAAAAAAGTAAGAGGAAGAGAAGGGAAAAAAAGGTGGAAATGGGTTTAAAAGTGATTTCGGCGGAGAAATATATATATATATATATATATATATATATATATATATATATGCGCACACACACACATAGATATAAACGTATTCTCCGTTGAGATATTGCAGCCGCTGCTGTGTCCAGGCCCAGGAGCCTTAGCACTGTGCTGTGATGTCACTCAATACCACTGACATCACTAGGTGTAAACAACATCTCTCCTTTGCTGTGTATGTGACTATGGAGCTGTTTGGTGATGTCGTCTATTACGGCCTTCATAGAAGCAACAGGAGATTGTTGCATCCATCTTGAACCCTCAGAACTACAGTGCTATGATGTCACTCACTTCCACAGGCCTTGCAGAGTGTAAACAACAACAACCCAGCTTTGTTGTGTATGTAACCAAAGGGATTTGTGATGTCACCTAGAACCTTCACAGCAGCGACAGCTTTATGAGGAGCATCAGCACTGCTCTGCCTGAGCAGAACCATCACCGCCATAGGTTGTCAAATAACCCGGATTTAACCCACACAGGTAAGTCCAATGGGGTGCAGGCATGTCCTCTATGCTTACAGCTTCCCGTGGGTGTTGGTTTGATACCGTTTGGGGACAGCCAAGGAGGCATCTGCAGGCAACAAAGGTAGGTGTGTGCTTGTGTGTGTGTTTCCTATGCAGATCCTAAGCCCAGTGTCACATGCAAGTAGGAGGAGTAAGAAGGGTTCCTGGCAAATCCGGGTTATGGATTGCATTTAAAAAGGCCCCGTGGGAGTGCAATGGGCCCCTGTCTTGCTGCTTAGCAATAATGGTATGGGTTTAGGTTCTGCTGTGTGTACTGGTGGTTGACTGCCCCCCAGCCCAGAGTGTGCATGGAAAATTGTCTGGCAGCCTCCCTGACAGCAAGCAGTGATAGTGCCCATGAAGGGGACCTTGTTGGGCCCGCCCCTTTCACGGTTATCGCTTCTCGGCCTTTTGGCTAAGATCAAGTGTAGTATCTGTTCTTATCAGTTTAATATCTGATACGTCCCCTATCTGGGGACCATATATTAAATGGATTTTTGAGAACGGGGGCCGATTTCGAAGCTTGCTTCCGTCGCCCTATGCATTGACCCGATATGGCAGTATCTTCGGGTACAGTGCACCACCCCCTTACAGGGTTAAAAAGAAAGATTCCTACTTTCATTGCTACCTGCTTGCTGGCTAGCCAGCTAGCCAGCCCTGTGGGCCTTGCTGCTGCTGCAGCCAATAAACAAAAGGTGGTGCTGCTGCTGCTTCTGCTGCTTCTGCTTCTGCTTGTGTCTGGCCCCTGTTGGAGCGTCCAGGCACAGGACTTCTGCTGCTGCTGACTAAATGGCCTCCTTAATTGGATCATTTGAGTAGCCAGCACACCTGTGCAGGTAGGGCATGACATGATAGGCAGCTGCCTTGATAGCGGGTGGGTGCTGAATGTTCCTAATTGACAAAATAAGATTAATGCTTATGAAGAAATATAAAATCTCATCCCTTCCCCAATATCGCGCCACACCCCTACCCCTTAATTCCCTGGTTGAACGTGATGGACATATGTCTTTTTTCGACCGTACTAACTATGTAACTATGTAACATAACATGGGGGGGGGGGGGGTCTCCTGGCTGTTCACACAGGTGTGTCATTGCTGTACATTGACCATGCATTGCTTCTGTGGTATTGCAAAGGCAAAGACAAATGCTTCCAGCCATCCATTGCACTAATGGATTGGTCATCAGCTGGCTGTCTATGTCCCGCATCAATATAGACCAAAGTACAGAGGGTTAGGCTATGCTATTGTGCACCTACCTGATGCATCAGAAGGTGCGAGGCCCTTGCTAAATTCTGTGCACAGACTTTGAGATCTATGCTTTAGACTGTATCTAAACCTGCTCCAACATGGACTGACATTCTGGCCTACTTTCAGCCGATGCGACTTGTCTGTCGCTGAACAGTCGCTTTTTATGTATTCAGCACCTATGTATAATGTTGTAAAAATGCTCTAGAAGCTAAAGTCGCAGAAATGTCACACATATTTGGCCTGCAACTTTCTGTGCGACAAATTCAGACAGGAAAAATCAGTATAAATCCTTAGAAAATTATCCCCCAGTGTCTCCATCTGCTGGCGGTATTGAATAAGCATTGCTGCACTGATGGGGTATGCATTAGACGAAAAAAAAGAAGAAAAAGAAGAATAATACGCCCAGAAAAGAGGCGAAAAGGAGAAAAACGTAAAAAAACGTGAAAAAAAAGTAAGAGGAAGAGAAGGGAAAAAAAGGTGGAAATGGGTTTAAAAGTGATTTCGGCGGAGAAATATATATATATATATATATATATATATATATATATATATGCGCACACACACACATAGATATAAACGTATTCTCCGTTGAGATATTGCAGCCGCTGCTGTGTCCAGGCCCAGGAGCCTTAGCACTGTGCTGTGATGTCACTCAATACCACTGACATCACTAGGTGTAAACAACATCTCTCCTTTGCTGTGTATGTGACTATGGAGCTGTTTGGTGATGTCGTCTATTACGGCCTTCATAGAAGCAACAGGAGATTGTTGCATCCATCTTGAACCCTCAGAACTACAGTGCTATGATGTCACTCACTTCCACAGGCCTTGCAGAGTGTAAACAACAACAACCCAGCTTTGTTGTGTATGTAACCAAAGGGATTTGTGATGTCACCTAGAACCTTCACAGCAGCGACAGCTTTATGAGGAGCATCAGCACTGCTCTGCCTGAGCAGAACCATCACCGCCATAGGTTGTCAAATAACCCGGATTTAACCCACACAGGTAAGTCCAATGGGGTGCAGGCATGTCCTCTATGCTTACAGCTTCCCGTGGGTGTTGGTTTGATACCGTTTGGGGACAGCCAAGGAGGCATCTGCAGGCAACAAAGGTAGGTGTGTGCTTGTGTGTGTGTTTCCTATGCAGATCCTAAGCCCAGTGTCACATGCAAGTAGGAGGAGTAAGAAGGGTTCCTGGCAAATCCGGGTTATGGATTGCATTTAAAAAGGCCCCGTGGGAGTGCAATGGGCCCCTGTCTTGCTGCTTAGCAATAATGGTATGGGTTTAGGTTCTGCTGTGTGTACTGGTGGTTGACTGCCCCCCAGCCCAGAGTGTGCATGGAAAATTGTCTGGCAGCCTCCCTGACAGCAAGCAGTGATAGTGCCCATGAAGGGGACCTTGTTGGGCCCGCCCCTTTCACGGTTATCGCTTCTCGGCCTTTTGGCTAAGATCAAGTGTAGTATCTGTTCTTATCAGTTTAATATCTGATACGTCCCCTATCTGGGGACCATATATTAAATGGATTTTTGAGAACGGGGGCCGATTTCGAAGCTTGCTTCCGTCGCCCTATGCATTGACCCGATATGGCAGTATCTTCGGGTACAGTGCACCACCCCCTTACAGGGTTAAAAAGAAAGATTCCTACTTTCATTGCTACCTGCTTGCTGGCTAGCCAGCTAGCCAGCCCTGTGGGCCTTGCTGCTGCTGCAGCCAATAAACAAAAGGTGGTGCTGCTGCTGCTTCTGCTGCTTCTGCTTCTGCTTGTGTCTGGCCCCTGTTGGAGCGTCCAGGCACAGGACTTCTGCTGCTGCTGACTAAATGGCCTCCTTAATTGGATCATTTGAGTAGCCAGCACACCTGTGCAGGTAGGGCATGACATGATAGGCAGCTGCCTTGATAGCGGGTGGGTGCTGAATGTTCCTAATTGACAAAATAAGATTAATGCTTATGAAGAAATATAAAATCTCATCCCTTCCCCAATATCGCGCCACACCCCTACCCCTTAATTCCCTGGTTGAACGTGATGGACATATGTCTTTTTTCGACCGTACTAACTATGTAACTATGTAACATAACATGGGGGGGGGGGGGGTCTCCTGGCTGTTCACACAGGTGTGTCATTGCTGTACATTGACCATGCATTGCTTCTGTGGTATTGCAAAGGCAAAGACAAATGCTTCCAGCCATCCATTGCACTAATGGATTGGTCATCAGCTGGCTGTCTATGTCCCGCATCAATATAGACCAAAGTACAGAGGGTTAGGCTATGCTATTGTGCACCTACCTGATGCATCAGAAGGTGCGAGGCCCTTGCTAAATTCTGTGCACAGACTTTGAGATCTATGCTTTAGACTGTATCTAAACCTGCTCCAACATGGACTGACATTCTGGCCTACTTTCAGCCGATGCGACTTGTCTGTCGCTGAACAGTCGCTTTTTATGTATTCAGCACCTATGTATAATGTTGTAAAAATGCTCTAGAAGCTAAAGTCGCAGAAATGTCACACATATTTGGCCTGCAACTTTCTGTGCGACAAATTCAGACAGGAAAAATCAGTATAAATCCTTAGAAAATTATCCCCCAGTGTCTCCATCTGCTGGCGGTATTGAATAAGCATTGCTGCACTGATGGGGTATGCATTAGACGAAAAAAAAGAAGAAAAAGAAGAATAATACGCCCAGAAAAGAGGCGAAAAGGAGAAAAACGTAAAAAAACGTGAAAAAAAAGTAAGAGGAAGAGAAGGGAAAAAAAGGTGGAAATGGGTTTAAAAGTGATTTCGGCGGAGAAATATATATATATATATATATATATATATATATATATATATATATATATATATATGCGCACACACACACATAGATATAAACGTATTCTCCGTTGAGATATTGCAGCCGCTGCTGTGTCCAGGAGCCTTAGCACTGTGCTGTGATGTCACTCAATACCACTGACATCACTAGGTGTAAACAACATCTCTCCTTTGCTGTGTATGTGACTATGGAGCTGTTTGGTGATGTCGTCTATTACGGCCTTCATAGAAGCAACAGGAGATTGTTGCATCCATCTTGAACCCTCAGAACTACAGTGCTATGATGTCACTCACTTCCACAGGCCTTGCAGAGTGTAAACAACAACAACCCAGCTTTGTTGTGTATGTAACCAAAGGGATTTGTGATGTCACCTAGAACCTTCACAGCAGCGACAGCTTTATGAGGAGCATCAGCACTGCTCTGCCTGAGCAGAACCATCACCGCCATAGGTTGTCAAATAACCCGGATTTAACCCACACAGGTAAGTCCAATGGGGTGCAGGCATGTCCTCTATGCTTACAGCTTCCCGTGGGTGTTGGTTTGATACCGTTTGGGGACAGCCAAGGAGGCATCTGCAGGCAACAAAGGTAGGTGTGTGCTTGTGTGTGTGTTTCCTATGCAGATCCTAAGCCCAGTGTCACATGCAAGTAGGAGGAGTAAGAAGGGTTCCTGGCAAATCCGGGTTATGGATTGCATTTAAAAAGGCCCCGTGGGAGTGCAATGGGCCCCTGTCTTGCTGCTTAGCAATAATGGTATGGGTTTAGGTTCTGCTGTGTGTACTGGTGGTTGACTGCCCCCCAGCCCAGAGTGTGCATGGAAAATTGTCTGGCAGCCTCCCTGACAGCAAGCAGTGATAGTGCCCATGAAGGGGACCTTGTTGGGCCCGCCCCTTTCACGGTTATCGCTTCTCGGCCTTTTGGCTAAGATCAAGTGTAGTATCTGTTCTTATCAGTTTAATATCTGATACGTCCCCTATCTGGGGACCATATATTAAATGGATTTTTGAGAACGGGGGCCGATTTCGAAGCTTGCTTCCGTCGCCCTATGCATTGACCCGATATGGCAGTATCTTCGGGTACAGTGCACCACCCCCTTACAGGGTTAAAAAGAAAGATTCCTACTTTCATTGCTACCTGCTTGCTGGCTAGCCAGCTAGCCAGCCCTGTGGGCCTTGCTGCTGCTGCAGCCAATAAACAAAAGGTGGTGCTGCTGCTGCTTCTGCTGCTTCTGCTTCTGCTTGTGTCTGGCCCCTGTTGGAGCGTCCAGGCACAGGACTTCTGCTGCTGCTGACTAAATGGCCTCCTTAATTGGATCATTTGAGTAGCCAGCACACCTGTGCAGGTAGGGCATGACATGATAGGCAGCTGCCTTGATAGCGGGTGGGTGCTGAATGTTCCTAATTGACAAAATAAGATTAATGCTTATGAAGAAATATAAAATCTCATCCCTTCCCCAATATCGCGCCACACCCCTACCCCTTAATTCCCTGGTTGAACGTGATGGACATATGTCTTTTTTCGACCGTACTAACTATGTAACTATGTAACATAACATGGGGGGGGGGGGGTCTCCTGGCTGTTCACACAGGTGTGTCATTGCTGTACATTGACCATGCATTGCTTCTGTGGTATTGCAAAGGCAAAGACAAATGCTTCCAGCCATCCATTGCACTAATGGATTGGTCATCAGCTGGCTGTCTATGTCCCGCATCAATATAGACCAAAGTACAGAGGGTTAGGCTATGCTATTGTGCACCTACCTGATGCATCAGAAGGTGCGAGGCCCTTGCTAAATTCTGTGCACAGACTTTGAGATCTATGCTTTAGACTGTATCTAAACCTGCTCCAACATGGACTGACATTCTGGCCTACTTTCAGCCGATGCGACTTGTCTGTCGCTGAACAGTCGCTTTTTATGTATTCAGCACCTATGTATAATGTTGTAAAAATGCTCTAGAAGCTAAAGTCGCAGAAATGTCACACATATTTGGCCTGCAACTTTCTGTGCGACAAATTCAGACAGGAAAAATCAGTATAAATCCTTAGAAAATTATCCCCCAGTGTCTCCATCTGCTGGCGGTATTGAATAAGCATTGCTGCACTGATGGGGTATGCATTAGACGAAAAAAAAGAAGAAAAAGAAGAATAATACGCCCAGAAAAGAGGCGAAAAGGAGAAAAACGTAAAAAAACGTGAAAAAAAAGTAAGAGGAAGAGAAGGGAAAAAAAGGTGGAAATGGGTTTAAAAGTGATTTCGGCGGAGAAATATATATATATATATATATATATATATATATATATATATGCGCACACACACACATAGATATAAACGTATTCTCCGTTGAGATATTGCAGCCGCTGCTGTGTCCAGGCCCAGGAGCCTTAGCACTGTGCTGTGATGTCACTCAATACCACTGACATCACTAGGTGTAAACAACATCTCTCCTTTGCTGTGTATGTGACTATGGAGCTGTTTGGTGATGTCGTCTATTACGGCCTTCATAGAAGCAACAGGAGATTGTTGCATCCATCTTGAACCCTCAGAACTACAGTGCTATGATGTCACTCACTTCCACAGGCCTTGCAGAGTGTAAACAACAACAACCCAGCTTTGTTGTGTATGTAACCAAAGGGATTTGTGATGTCACCTAGAACCTTCACAGCAGCGACAGCTTTATGAGGAGCATCAGCACTGCTCTGCCTGAGCAGAACCATCACCGCCATAGGTTGTCAAATAACCCGGATTTAACCCACACAGGTAAGTCCAATGGGGTGCAGGCATGTCCTCTATGCTTACAGCTTCCCGTGGGTGTTGGTTTGATACCGTTTGGGGACAGCCAAGGAGGCATCTGCAGGCAACAAAGGTAGGTGTGTGCTTGTGTGTGTGTTTCCTATGCAGATCCTAAGCCCAGTGTCACATGCAAGTAGGAGGAGTAAGAAGGGTTCCTGGCAAATCCGGGTTATGGATTGCATTTAAAAAGGCCCCGTGGGAGTGCAATGGGCCCCTGTCTTGCTGCTTAGCAATAATGGTATGGGTTTAGGTTCTGCTGTGTGTACTGGTGGTTGACTGCCCCCCAGCCCAGAGTGTGCATGGAAAATTGTCTGGCAGCCTCCCTGACAGCAAGCAGTGATAGTGCCCATGAAGGGGACCTTGTTGGGCCCGCCCCTTTCACGGTTATCGCTTCTCGGCCTTTTGGCTAAGATCAAGTGTAGTATCTGTTCTTATCAGTTTAATATCTGATACGTCCCCTATCTGGGGACCATATATTAAATGGATTTTTGAGAACGGGGGCCGATTTCGAAGCTTGCTTCCGTCGCCCTATGCATTGACCCGATATGGCAGTATCTTCGGGTACAGTGCACCACCCCCTTACAGGGTTAAAAAGAAAGATTCCTACTTTCATTGCTACCTGCTTGCTGGCTAGCCAGCTAGCCAGCCCTGTGGGCCTTGCTGCTGCTGCAGCCAATAAACAAAAGGTGGTGCTGCTGCTGCTTCTGCTGCTTCTGCTTCTGCTTGTGTCTGGCCCCTGTTGGAGCGTCCAGGCACAGGACTTCTGCTGCTGCTGACTAAATGGCCTCCTTAATTGGATCATTTGAGTAGCCAGCACACCTGTGCAGGTAGGGCATGACATGATAGGCAGCTGCCTTGATAGCGGGTGGGTGCTGAATGTTCCTAATTGACAAAATAAGATTAATGCTTATGAAGAAATATAAAATCTCATCCCTTCCCCAATATCGCGCCACACCCCTACCCCTTAATTCCCTGGTTGAACGTGATGGACATATGTCTTTTTTCGACCGTACTAACTATGTAACTATGTAACATAACATGGGGGGGGGGGGGGGTCTCCTGGCTGTTCACACAGGTGTGTCATTGCTGTACATTGACCATGCATTGCTTCTGTGGTATTGCAAAGGCAAAGACAAATGCTTCCAGCCATCCATTGCACTAATGGATTGGTCATCAGCTGGCTGTCTATGTCCCGCATCAATATAGACCAAAGTACAGAGGGTTAGGCTATGCTATTGTGCACCTACCTGATGCATCAGAAGGTGCGAGGCCCTTGCTAAATTCTGTGCACAGACTTTGAGATCTATGCTTTAGACTGTATCTAAACCTGCTCCAACATGGACTGACATTCTGGCCTACTTTCAGCCGATGCGACTTGTCTGTCGCTGAACAGTCGCTTTTTATGTATTCAGCACCTATGTATAATGTTGTAAAAATGCTCTAGAAGCTAAAGTCGCAGAAATGTCACACATATTTGGCCTGCAACTTTCTGTGCGACAAATTCAGACAGGAAAAATCAGTATAAATCCTTAGAAAATTATCCCCCAGTGTCTCCATCTGCTGGCGGTATTGAATAAGCATTGCTGCACTGATGGGGTATGCATTAGACGAAAAAAAAGAAGAAAAAGAAGAATAATACGCCCAGAAAAGAGGCGAAAAGGAGAAAAACGTAAAAAAACGTGAAAAAAAAGTAAGAGGAAGAGAAGGGAAAAAAAGGTGGAAATGGGTTTAAAAGTGATTTCGGCGGAGAAATATATATATATATATATATATATATATATATATATATATATATGCGCACACACACACATAGATATAAACGTATTCTCCGTTGAGATATTGCAGCCGCTGCTGTGTCCAGGCCCAGGAGCCTTAGCACTGTGCTGTGATGTCACTCAATACCACTGACATCACTAGGTGTAAACAACATCTCTCCTTTGCTGTGTATGTGACTATGGAGCTGTTTGGTGATGTCGTCTATTACGGCCTTCATAGAAGCAACAGGAGATTGTTGCATCCATCTTGAACCCTCAGAACTACAGTGCTATGATGTCACTCACTTCCACAGGCCTTGCAGAGTGTAAACAACAACAACCCAGCTTTGTTGTGTATGTAACCAAAGGGATTTGTGATGTCACCTAGAACCTTCACAGCAGCGACAGCTTTATGAGGAGCATCAGCACTGCTCTGCCTGAGCAGAACCATCACCGCCATAGGTTGTCAAATAACCCGGATTTAACCCACACAGGTAAGTCCAATGGGGTGCAGGCATGTCCTCTATGCTTACAGCTTCCCGTGGGTGTTGGTTTGATACCGTTTGGGGACAGCCAAGGAGGCATCTGCAGGCAACAAAGGTAGGTGTGTGCTTGTGTGTGTGTTTCCTATGCAGATCCTAAGCCCAGTGTCACATGCAAGTAGGAGGAGTAAGAAGGGTTCCTGGCAAATCCGGGTTATGGATTGCATTTAAAAAGGCCCCGTGGGAGTGCAATGGGCCCCTGTCTTGCTGCTTAGCAATAATGGTATGGGTTTAGGTTCTGCTGTGTGTACTGGTGGTTGACTGCCCCCCAGCCCAGAGTGTGCATGGAAAATTGTCTGGCAGCCTCCCTGACAGCAAGCAGTGATAGTGCCCATGAAGGGGACCTTGTTGGGCCCGCCCCTTTCACGGTTATCGCTTCTCGGCCTTTTGGCTAAGATCAAGTGTAGTATCTGTTCTTATCAGTTTAATATCTGATACGTCCCCTATCTGGGGACCATATATTAAATGGATTTTTGAGAACGGGGGCCGATTTCGAAGCTTGCTTCCGTCGCCCTATGCATTGACCCGATATGGCAGTATCTTCGGGTACAGTGCACCACCCCCTTACAGGGTTAAAAAGAAAGATTCCTACTTTCATTGCTACCTGCTTGCTGGCTAGCCAGCTAGCCAGCCCTGTGGGCCTTGCTGCTGCTGCAGCCAATAAACAAAAGGTGGTGCTGCTGCTGCTTCTGCTGCTTCTGCTTCTGCTTGTGTCTGGCCCCTGTTGGAGCGTCCAGGCACAGGACTTCTGCTGCTGCTGACTAAATGGCCTCCTTAATTGGATCATTTGAGTAGCCAGCACACCTGTGCAGGTAGGGCATGACATGATAGGCAGCTGCCTTGATAGCGGGTGGGTGCTGAATGTTCCTAATTGACAAAATAAGATTAATGCTTATGAAGAAATATAAAATCTCATCCCTTCCCCAATATCGCGCCACACCCCTACCCCTTAATTCCCTGGTTGAACGTGATGGACATATGTCTTTTTTCGACCGTACTAACTATGTAACTATGTAACATAACATGGGGGGGGGGGGGGGTCTCCTGGCTGTTCACACAGGTGTGTCATTGCTGTACATTGACCATGCATTGCTTCTGTGGTATTGCAAAGGCAAAGACAAATGCTTCCAGCCATCCATTGCACTAATGGATTGGTCATCAGCTGGCTGTCTATGTCCCGCATCAATATAGACCAAAGTACAGAGGGTTAGGCTATGCTATTGTGCACCTACCTGATGCATCAGAAGGTGCGAGGCCCTTGCTAAATTCTGTGCACAGACTTTGAGATCTATGCTTTAGACTGTATCTAAACCTGCTCCAACATGGACTGACATTCTGGCCTACTTTCAGCCGATGCGACTTGTCTGTCGCTGAACAGTCGCTTTTTATGTATTCAGCACCTATGTATAATGTTGTAAAAATGCTCTAGAAGCTAAAGTCGCAGAAATGTCACACATATTTGGCCTGCAACTTTCTGTGCGACAAATTCAGACAGGAAAAATCAGTATAAATCCTTAGAAAATTATCCCCCAGTGTCTCCATCTGCTGGCGGTATTGAATAAGCATTGCTGCACTGATGGGGTATGCATTAGACGAAAAAAAAGAAGAAAAAGAAGAATAATACGCCCAGAAAAGAGGCGAAAAGGAGAAAAACGTAAAAAAACGTGAAAAAAAAGTAAGAGGAAGAGAAGGGAAAAAAAGGTGGAAATGGGTTTAAAAGTGATTTCGGCGGAGAATATATATATATATATATATATATATATATATATATATATATATATATATGCGCACACACACACATAGATATAAACGTATTCTCCGTTGAGATATTGCAGCCGCTGCTGTGTCCAGGCCCAGGAGCCTTAGCACTGTGCTGTGATGTCACTCAATACCACTGACATCACTAGGTGTAAACAACATCTCTCCTTTGCTGTGTATGTGACTATGGAGCTGTTTGGTGATGTCGTCTATTACGGCCTTCATAGAAGCAACAGGAGATTGTTGCATCCATCTTGAACCCTCAGAACTACAGTGCTATGATGTCACTCACTTCCACAGGCCTTGCAGAGTGTAAACAACAACAACCCAGCTTTGTTGTGTATGTAACCAAAGGGATTTGTGATGTCACCTAGAACCTTCACAGCAGCGACAGCTTTATGAGGAGCATCAGCACTGCTCTGCCTGAGCAGAACCATCACCGCCATAGGTTGTCAAATAACCCGGATTTAACCCACACAGGTAAGTCCAATGGGGTGCAGGCATGTCCTCTATGCTTACAGCTTCCCGTGGGTGTTGGTTTGATACCGTTTGGGGACAGCCAAGGAGGCATCTGCAGGCAACAAAGGTAGGTGTGTGCTTGTGTGTGTGTTTCCTATGCAGATCCTAAGCCCAGTGTCACATGCAAGTAGGAGGAGTAAGAAGGGTTCCTGGCAAATCCGGGTTATGGATTGCATTTAAAAAGGCCCCGTGGGAGTGCAATGGGCCCCTGTCTTGCTGCTTAGCAATAATGGTATGGGTTTAGGTTCTGCTGTGTGTACTGGTGGTTGACTGCCCCCCAGCCCAGAGTGTGCATGGAAAATTGTCTGGCAGCCTCCCTGACAGCAAGCAGTGATAGTGCCCATGAAGGGGACCTTGTTGGGCCCGCCCCTTTCACGGTTATCGCTTCTCGGCCTTTTGGCTAAGATCAAGTGTAGTATCTGTTCTTATCAGTTTAATATCTGATACGTCCCCTATCTGGGGACCATATATTAAATGGATTTTTGAGAACGGGGGCCGATTTCGAAGCTTGCTTCCGTCGCCCTATGCATTGACCCGATATGGCAGTATCTTCGGGTACAGTGCACCACCCCCTTACAGGGTTAAAAAGAAAGATTCCTACTTTCATTGCTACCTGCTTGCTGGCTAGCCAGCTAGCCAGCCCTGTGGGCCTTGCTGCTGCTGCAGCCAATAAACAAAAGGTGGTGCTGCTGCTGCTTCTGCTGCTTCTGCTTCTGCTTGTGTCTGGCCCCTGTTGGAGCGTCCAGGCACAGGACTTCTGCTGCTGCTGACTAAATGGCCTCCTTAATTGGATCATTTGAGTAGCCAGCACACCTGTGCAGGTAGGGCATGACATGATAGGCAGCTGCCTTGATAGCGGGTGGGTGCTGAATGTTCCTAATTGACAAAATAAGATTAATGCTTATGAAGAAATATAAAATCTCATCCCTTCCCCAATATCGCGCCACACCCCTACCCCTTAATTCCCTGGTTGAACGTGATGGACATATGTCTTTTTTCGACCGTACTAACTATGTAACTATGTAACATAACATGGGGGGGGGGGGGGGTCTCCTGGCTGTTCACACAGGTGTGTCATTGCTGTACATTGACCATGCATTGCTTCTGTGGTATTGCAAAGGCAAAGACAAATGCTTCCAGCCATCCATTG
Organism: Hyla sarda; assembly: GCF_029499605.1. Lineage (NCBI taxonomy): Eukaryota > Metazoa > Chordata > Amphibia > Anura > Hylidae > Hyla > Hyla sarda. Next base: position 26,486 of record NW_026607621.1, read on the forward strand.
CACTAATGGATTGGTCATCAGCTGGCTGTCTATGTCCCGCATCAATATAGACCAAAGTACAGAGGGTTAGGCTATGCTATTGTGCACCTACCTGATGCATCAGAAGGTGCGAGGCCCTTGCTAAATTCTGTGCACAGACTTTGAGATCTATGCTTTAGACTGTATCTAAACCTGCTCCAACATGGACTGACATTCTGGCCTACTTTCAGCCGATGCGACTTGTCTGTCGCTGAACAGTCGCTTTTTATGTATTCAGCACCTATGTATAATGTTGTAAAAATGCTCTAGAAGCTAAAGTCGCAGAAATGTCACACATATTTGGCCTGCAACTTTCTGTGCGACAAATTCAGACAGGAAAAATCAGTATAAATCCTTAGAAAATTATCCCCCAGTGTCTCCATCTGCTGGCGGTATTGAATAAGCATTGCTGCACTGATGGGGTATGCATTAGACGAAAAAAAAGAAGAAAAAGAAGAATAATACGCCCAGAAAAGAGGCGAAAAGGAGAAAAACGTAAAAAAACGTGAAAAAAAAGTAAGAGGAAGAGAAGGGAAAAAAAGGTGGAAATGGGTTTAAAAGTGATTTCGGCGGAGAAATATATATATATATATATATATATATATATATATATATATATATATGCGCACACACACACATAGATATAAACGTATTCTCCGTTGAGATATTGCAGCCGCTGCTGTGTCCAGGCCCAGGAGCCTTAGCACTGTGCTGTGATGTCACTCAATACCACTGACATCACTAGGTGTAAACAACATCTCTCCTTTGCTGTGTATGTGACTATGGAGCTGTTTGGTGATGTCGTCTATTACGGCCTTCATAGAAGCAACAGGAGATTGTTGCATCCATCTTGAACCCTCAGAACTACAGTGCTATGATGTCACTCACTTCCACAGGCCTTGCAGAGTGTAAACAACAACAACCCAGCTTTGTTGTGTATGTAACCAAAGGGATTTGTGATGTCACCTAGAACCTTCACAGCAGCGACAGCTTTATGAGGAGCATCAGCACTGCTCTGCCTGAGCAGAACCATCACCGCCATAGGTTGTCAAATAACCCGGATTTAACCCACACAGGTAAGTCCAATGGGGTGCAGGCATGTCCTCTATGCTTACAGCTTCCCGTGGGTGTTGGTTTGATACCGTTTGGGGACAGCCAAGGAGGCATCTGCAGGCAACAAAGGTAGGTGTGTGCTTGTGTGTGTGTTTCCTATGCAGATCCTAAGCCCAGTGTCACATGCAAGTAGGAGGAGTAAGAAGGGTTCCTGGCAAATCCGGGTTATGGATTGCATTTAAAAAGGCCCCGTGGGAGTGCAATGGGCCCCTGTCTTGCTGCTTAGCAATAATGGTATGGGTTTAGGTTCTGCTGTGTGTACTGGTGGTTGACTGCCCCCCAGCCCAGAGTGTGCATGGAAAATTGTCTGGCAGCCTCCCTGACAGCAAGCAGTGATAGTGCCCATGAAGGGGACCTTGTTGGGCCCGCCCCTTTCACGGTTATCGCTTCTCGGCCTTTTGGCTAAGATCAAGTGTAGTATCTGTTCTTATCAGTTTTCATGCTGGTTGGGATGGGTGCTGCATGGAGGATGCAGGTGTACCAGGGCTTTCCGGGGCTGGTTCTGAGGAATCAGCTCGACGGCTGCCCCGATGTGACCTGTTCCCTCCGGGTCTCGCCATGAGGCTGAGAGGGTCTAGAGCCGAGGTACTTTTGTGCCTCGGGGAGTGGTGACCCCGAGGTGCCGAAACTCACTGGGAGAATAGACTCACTGAGTTGAAGCACGGGCACCATAATCTCTTCACCTTGTGGCACTCACCTCTTGATTCCCGGCCTTCTGGCTAGGATCAGAGAAATTTTTATAGATCCGGCCGGATGTCCGGGCAGTATATCTGCACACATTCACTTATTTATTTCTTTTTTGTCTCACTGTGTCACTTTTTGCGTGTTGTGTGTTCACAGGATTTGTCAGGATGCGGTAGCCCTTCTGGGTGTCCCTCCTGGCGGTCTAGGGGAGGTGTGTGTGGCCATTAGGTTCCGCACCTCCCTGCAAACACCCCGGGTACTCCTGCTTTGGCAGGGTACCTACCGTAATCGGCTCTGCGGGCAGATACCTTGGCCAACGCCAAGGGGGATGCCGGGAGCATTTGTGGTCCCCTAGTAGCTTCGGCGAAAAGGGACATCGAACCTGGAACCTCGCAGGTACCTTTTGGTCCGGAGGTGAAGGGTAAGGTTTGTTGGGGGGCCTCTCTCCTATCGGAGAAGGGCTTGCGATAGACCGCATCCTTTGTGCACGTTTTTTTAGTGTAACACGTTTGCACTTTTTCTTGCACTTTGGGTGAATCGAAAGCACGTTCCTCGGCTTTAGATAAAAGAATCTGTTCTTATCAGTTTAATATCTGATACGTCCCCTATCTGGGGACCATATATTAAATGGATTTTTGAGAACGGGGGCCGATTTCGAAGCTTGCTTCCGTCGCCCTATGCATTGACCCGATATGGCAGTATCTTCGGGTACAGTGCACCACCCCCTTACAGGGTTAAAAAGAAAGATTCCTACTTTCATTGCTACCTGCTTGCTGGCTAGCCAGCTAGCCAGCCCTGTGGGCCTTGCTGCTGCTGCAGCCAATAAACAAAAGGTGGTGCTGCTGCTGCTTCTGCTGCTTCTGCTTCTGCTTGTGTCTGGCCCCTGTTGGAGCGTCCAGGCACAGGACTTCTGCTGCTGCTGACTAAATGGCCTCCTTAATTGGATCATTTGAGTAGCCAGCACACCTGTGCAGGTAGGGCATGACATGATAGGCAGCTGCCTTGATAGCGGGTGGGTGCTGAATGTTCCTAATTGACAAAATAAGATTAATGCTTATGAAGAAATATAAAATCTCATCCCTTCCCCAATATCGCGCCACACCCCTACCCCTTAATTCCCTGGTTGAACGTGATGGACATATGTCTTTTTTCGACCGTACTAACTATGTAACTATGTAACATAACATGGGGGGGGGGGGGTCTCCTGGCTGTTCACACAGGTGTGTCATTGCTGTACATTGACCATGCATTGCTTCTGTGGTATTGCAAAGGCAAAGACAAATGCTTCCAGCCATCCATTGCACTAATGGATTGGTCATCAGCTGGCTGTCTATGTCCCGCATCAATATAGACCAAAGTACAGAGGGTTAGGCTATGCTATTGTGCACCTACCTGATGCATCAGAAGGTGCGAGGCCCTTGCTAAATTCTGTGCACAGACTTTGAGATCTATGCTTTAGACTGTATCTAAACCTGCTCCAACATGGACTGACATTCTGGCCTACTTTCAGCCGATGCGACTTGTCTGTCGCTGAACAGTCGCTTTTTATGTATTCAGCACCTATGTATAATGTTGTAAAAATGCTCTAGAAGCTAAAGTCGCAGAAATGTCACACATATTTGGCCTGCAACTTTCTGTGCGACAAATTCAGACAGGAAAAATCAGTATAAATCCTTAGAAAATTATCCCCCAGTGTCTCCATCTGCTGGCGGTATTGAATAAGCATTGCTGCACTGATGGGGTATGCATTAGACGAAAAAAAAGAAGAAAAAGAAGAATAATACGCCCAGAAAAGAGGCGAAAAGGAGAAAAACGTAAAAAAACGTGAAAAAAAAGTAAGAGGAAGAGAAGGGAAAAAAAGGTGGAAATGGGTTTAAAAGTGATTTCGGCGGAGAAATATATATATATATATATATATATATATATATATATATATATGCGCACACACACACATAGATATAAACGTATTCTCCGTTGAGATATTGCAGCCGCTGCTGTGTCCAGGCCCAGGAGCCTTAGCACTGTGCTGTGATGTCACTCAATACCACTGACATCACTAGGTGTAAACAACATCTCTCCTTTGCTGTGTATGTGACTATGGAGCTGTTTGGTGATGTCGTCTATTACGGCCTTCATAGAAGCAACAGGAGATTGTTGCATCCATCTTGAACCCTCAGAACTACAGTGCTATGATGTCACTCACTTCCACAGGCCTTGCAGAGTGTAAACAACAACAACCCAGCTTTGTTGTGTATGTAACCAAAGGGATTTGTGATGTCACCTAGAACCTTCACAGCAGCGACAGCTTTATGAGGAGCATCAGCACTGCTCTGCCTGAGCAGAACCATCACCGCCATAGGTTGTCAAATAACCCGGATTTAACCCACACAGGTAAGTCCAATGGGGTGCAGGCATGTCCTCTATGCTTACAGCTTCCCGTGGGTGTTGGTTTGATACCGTTTGGGGACAGCCAAGGAGGCATCTGCAGGCAACAAAGGTAGGTGTGTGCTTGTGTGTGTGTTTCCTATGCAGATCCTAAGCCCAGTGTCACATGCAAGTAGGAGGAGTAAGAAGGGTTCCTGGCAAATCCGGGTTATGGATTGCATTTAAAAAGGCCCCGTGGGAGTGCAATGGGCCCCTGTCTTGCTGCTTAGCAATAATGGTATGGGTTTAGGTTCTGCTGTGTGTACTGGTGGTTGACTGCCCCCCAGCCCAGAGTGTGCATGGAAAATTGTCTGGCAGCCTCCCTGACAGCAAGCAGTGATAGTGCCCATGAAGGGGACCTTGTTGGGCCCGCCCCTTTCACGGTTATCGCTTCTCGGCCTTTTGGCTAAGATCAAGTGTAGTATCTGTTCTTATCAGTTTAATATCTGATACGTCCCCTATCTGGGGACCATATATTAAATGGATTTTTGAGAACGGGGGCCGATTTCGAAGCTTGCTTCCGTCGCCCTATGCATTGACCCGATATGGCAGTATCTTCGGGTACAGTGCACCACCCCCTTACAGGGTTAAAAAGAAAGATTCCTACTTTCATTGCTACCTGCTTGCTGGCTAGCCAGCTAGCCAGCCCTGTGGGCCTTGCTGCTGCTGCAGCCAATAAACAAAAGGTGGTGCTGCTGCTGCTTCTGCTGCTTCTGCTTCTGCTTGTGTCTGGCCCCTGTTGGAGCGTCCAGGCACAGGACTTCTGCTGCTGCTGACTAAATGGCCTCCTTAATTGGATCATTTGAGTAGCCAGCACACCTGTGCAGGTAGGGCATGACATGATAGGCAGCTGCCTTGATAGCGGGTGGGTGCTGAATGTTCCTAATTGACAAAATAAGATTAATGCTTATGAAGAAATATAAAATCTCATCCCTTCCCCAATATCGCGCCACACCCCTACCCCTTAATTCCCTGGTTGAACGTGATGGACATATGTCTTTTTTCGACCGTACTAACTATGTAACTATGTAACATAACATGGGGGGGGGGGGGTCTCCTGGCTGTTCACACAGGTGTGTCATTGCTGTACATTGACCATGCATTGCTTCTGTGGTATTGCAAAGGCAAAGACAAATGCTTCCAGCCATCCATTGCACTAATGGATTGGTCATCAGCTGGCTGTCTATGTCCCGCATCAATATAGACCAAAGTACAGAGGGTTAGGCTATGCTATTGTGCACCTACCTGATGCATCAGAAGGTGCGAGGCCCTTGCTAAATTCTGTGCACAGACTTTGAGATCTATGCTTTAGACTGTATCTAAACCTGCTCCAACATGGACTGACATTCTGGCCTACTTTCAGCCGATGCGACTTGTCTGTCGCTGAACAGTCGCTTTTTATATATTCAGCACCTATGTATAATGTTGTAAAAATGCTCTAGAAGCTAAAGTCGCAGAAATGTCACACATATTTGGCCTGCAACTTTCTGTGCGACAAATTCAGACAGGAAAAATCAGTATAAATCCTTAGAAAATTATCCCCCAGTGTCTCCATCTGCTGGCGGTATTGAATAAGCATTGCTGCACTGATGGGGTATGCATTAGACGAAAAAAAAGAAGAAAAAGAAGAATAATACGCCCAGAAAAGAGGCGAAAAGGAGAAAAACGTAAAAAAACGTGAAAAAAAAGTAAGAGGAAGAGAAGGGAAAAAAAGGTGGAAATGGGTTTAAAAGTGATTTCGGCGGAGAAATATATATATATATATATATATATATATATATATATATATATATATGCGCACACACACACATAGATATAAACGTATTCTCCGTTGAGATATTGCAGCCGCTGCTGTGTCCAGGCCCAGGAGCCTTAGCACTGTGCTGTGATGTCACTCAATACCACTGACATCACTAGGTGTAAACAACATCTCTCCTTTGCTGTGTATGTGACTATGGAGCTGTTTGGTGATGTCGTCTATTACGGCCTTCATAGAAGCAACAGGAGATTGTTGCATCCATCTTGAACCCTCAGAACTACAGTGCTATGATGTCACTCACTTCCACAGGCCTTGCAGAGTGTAAACAACAACAACCCAGCTTTGTTGTGTATGTAACCAAAGGGATTTGTGATGTCACCTAGAACCTTCACAGCAGCGACAGCTTTATGAGGAGCATCAGCACTGCTCTGCCTGAGCAGAACCATCACCGCCATAGGTTGTCAAATAACCCGGATTTAACCCACACAGGTAAGTCCAATGGGGTGCAGGCATGTCCTCTATGCTTACAGCTTCCCGTGGGTGTTGGTTTGATACCGTTTGGGGACAGCCAAGGAGGCATCTGCAGGCAACAAAGGTAGGTGTGTGCTTGTGTGTGTGTTTCCTATGCAGATCCTAAGCCCAGTGTCACATGCAAGTAGGAGGAGTAAGAAGGGTTCCTGGCAAATCCGGGTTATGGATTGCATTTAAAAAGGCCCCGTGGGAGTGCAATGGGCCCCTGTCTTGCTGCTTAGCAATAATGGTATGGGTTTAGGTTCTGCTGTGTGTACTGGTGGTTGACTGCCCCCCAGCCCAGAGTGTGCATGGAAAATTGTCTGGCAGCCTCCCTGACAGCAAGCAGTGATAGTGCCCATGAAGGGGACCTTGTTGGGCCCGCCCCTTTCACGGTTATCGCTTCTCGGCCTTTTGGCTAAGATCAAGTGTAGTATCTGTTCTTATCAGTAGGGGATACTTACCTGGCAGGGGAGATACCATGATCGCTACGGTCTGAAGAACTCCAAGCATTGTGGTAGAGATTTTGCGTAGTACGATTGCAGTACTTTTCGTTCTTATTAGAACCGCATTTCTCTAGAGCATACCACCTGAAGATCGTCTCCTGCCTGCCTCGGAACATCTGAAGAAGGAGAAGATCTTGAAGACTGCAGCTCCGGAAGAAGCCGACGAAGAACCTGGAAGAAGGGAATCGGCGGTGAATTCCGGAACAGCGGCGAAGAGGAAGGCGGCGCAGAATCTTTTCGAAGAAACTCGCTGCCTCTGGAGAAGGATTTGCATAGCTCCTCCCACCGGGACCGGATCTGCATAGCTCCTCCCACCCGGGAAAGAAGACTTTGCGAAGCCTCTCTCCACAAGCAAGCAAGGAAGCGGAAAAGAGCCTGCTGGAAGAAGCCATGGCCTCAACCAGCAAGTCCACCCAGGAGGCTGCAGGGCAAGGCCTGGAGGTCCAGCCCCAACCACAGCAAGCTTCAACCTCCACCACGGCAAGGCAGAAGGGCGGCAGAATTCCTAACCTGGAAGCTCCAACCCTGGAGCCCTGGATGAGGCAGACTGTTGCCTTGAAGCTCAAGCCCGTGGACGGAAGGGTGCCGGACATGTCCCACGACGTGTTCTGCAAGAAGATGCTGGCGGATCAAGGCTTCCCCACGGCTGACACCCTGGGAATAGCAACCTTCTTTTCGGGAATCTTCTACATCACCTTTGCCACCATTGGGACCTGTAGAAGATACTGGGAGGTGGTGAAAGCGGCGAGTCCCGAATCCCCTTTCTCTCGCTTTGTGGGCAACTGCCTTATTCAAAGAGAGGAGAGGCGGGTGACGGTCTCAATGCGGAACCCACACACCCCAGGCACGGACATCTCGACCTTCCTGAAGCGCTTCTGCACCGTGGTGAGGGAGCCCACCCGCATCCTGAACTCACTCGGATACTGGACCTGCAAGTGGTCTGTGGTCGTCAGACTCAACAAGAACCCTGCTTCTCCAGACGGACTACAGCACCTGCCAACGACATTTTCCTTGGGCAACTCCACAGGACTTATCTTCTACCCGGACATGCCGCAGACCTGCAGGAGATGTGGCAAGATGGGCCACGAGGGCAAGGACTGTACGGAGGATGCCTGCAGGTATTGCCGTGTGACAGGTCACACGACCAAGGACTGCCCCAAGAGCAAGACCTGCAACCTCTGCGGACTGGCAGCCCACAGCTACAAGGACTGCCCCCAGAGGGAGAGAACATGGGCATCTGTGGCAGCGAGAGCACCGAAGCCAGCCCCAGCTCCGGAGCCAACACCACGGATGGCCAAGCCGACCAAGGAGGGTAAGAAGGCGAAAGCCACCACCCCTGCCCCGTCCCGCCCCTCCCCTGCCCCTCCCGCCCCATCCCCTGCCCCTCCCGCCCCATCTCCTGCCCCATCCCGCCCCACCCCTGCCCCATCCCGTCCCACCCCTGCCCCATCCCGTCCCACCCCTGCCCCTCCTGCCCCATCCCGTCCCACCCCTGCCCCTCCTGCCCCATCCCGTCCCACCCCCGCCCCTCCTGCCCCATCCCGCCCCACCCCTGCCCCCCGTACCCCACCCCGGCCCACCCCTGCCCCCCGTACCCCACCCCGGCCCACCCCTGCCCCGTCCTCCCCTGCCCGGCCCACCCCTGCCCCGTCCTCCCCTGCCCGGCCCACCCCTGCCCCGTCCTCCCCTGCCCGGGCACTCTCTCCTGCCCCCCGCCCCACCCAGCCTCCTTTCTCTCCTGGCCCAGCAGCACCTAACCCCCCTCCAGCTGCTGGTGCCCGCCCTTCGGAGGACTTTCCTGTGCTTCCTCCCCCAGGTACCATACAGAGGAAGAGGAAAGGAAGGGACAACGTATCAGAAGAGTCCCACAAAAGAAAGATAATCGAGACCTGCGAGACCCCTCAAGCTTCAGATGAGGAGGAGGAGATGGAGCAGGTCTGCGAGAGCCTTGAGGCTTCAGAAGGAGAGGAGGTGATGGAGCAGGCCCAAGTGGAGCAGGTCCAAGCAGAGCCAGTCCAAGCTCAATCTATGGAGGAGCTGCTGCAGGACCCAGAGGTTAAGAAAATCCTGGACACTCCGTCCAACACGGTCTACGACGAGTTCTTGGAAGGGCGCTACGAGAAGCCACAGGAGCCGACAGGCGCCAGAGAAGAGGACCCGTCCGACCAGACTGGTAACTAGTATCAGAACTAACCTCTCTTTTTATTCCCATGGCTGATCTCAACATCTTCTGCATTAATGTGAGGAGTATTAGAGCTTGGTTCAGATTTCAGACTGTTCTTACGTTCTTAGATTCCCAGAGGTGTGATGTTTACATGTTGCAGGAATGTGCTTTGTCTGCTTCTAGGTCTTACAACCATCTGGCCAGGCAGTGGCCTCACGGCCCTTCCTACTGGTCTGGTGGGGGCGACAATAGGTCTGCGGGGGTGGCCATCCTGATCAGGGGAGGTAACTTTGCACTTGATTCCGTCCGGGAGCTCGTCTGTGGCAGACTTCTTGTCGCAGACGGTTCCTGGGCGGGTGAGCCCGTGCGGCTCATCAACGTGTATGCCTCCCCTGAGAGGGATGTCCGACTGGAGGTTCTCCAGGCCCTGCGGGCTGAACTCGCCACCACTAGGGCAGTAGTGTTGGGTGGTGACTTCAACTGCCCCATTGAGGTGGAAGGGCGCAGTTCTGGCACATCCGCCAACCTGGACGTGACGTCTAAACTGCTGATTGAGATGGTGACGGAGGCATCCTTGCAGGACGTTGTCGGGTCCATCGGGAACGGCTCCGTAAACTATACGTGGAGCCGTCCCGATGGCTCGCTCCGTTCTCGGATAGACTTCATCTTCACTTCGAGAGCAGTCAGAAAGGTGTCGTACTCTATGGTCCCCTGCTTCTTCTCTGACCACAGGGCCATTCGATTCCGGGGGACTCTGGGCCATGGATTCCCACCTGGCCCGGGCTCCTGGAAGTTGAATTGTGCCCTGTTGGAGCAGAGGGAGGTCATGGAGGAACTTAGGGATGCTTACCTTGTATGGCGAAATGACAAATGCCTGTTCAAGTGCATCAGCGATTGGTGGGAATATGTTAAAGTCGAATTCCGTTGTTTCTTTCAGGCAAAAGGCAGACAACAGGCGTGTGCGAAGAAGTGGGACTTGAGGAAACTGCAGCGCGAGCTGCGGTCCCTGCAGGACCTGCTCCAGTGTGGCTGGGACGTCAGGGAGGAGCTGGAGGAGACCAAAAAGAGCTTGAAAAGGCACTTTGAGGAGGAATCCAAGCGAATCGTCTTTCGTTCCAAGGTGGAGAACCTGGAGAAGGGTGAGAAATGTAACTCTTTCTTTTTCAGGAAGCTCCATGCCGGCCACACGCCCCTGACTGAGCTACGAGATGAGACCGGACACATGAGGAGCGGCAAGGAGGAAGTGATGGGGGTCGTCCACGACTTCTACAGCAACCTCTACGCCCCCAAGTCATCCGACCCCGAAGCCGCCGAGAGGTTCCTGTCAGGTGTCACTAACGTTGTTGATCCCGCAGGTGCGGCGGCAATGGACGATCCCTTGACGGTGGGGGAGCTGCTCTCTGCCGCTAAATCCTTTAAGCCCGGCAGGACCCCGGGCAGTGACGGTCTCCCGGCCGAGCTCTACGTAGCGCTGGGTGACCTGATCTGTCCGGACCTGTTGGAGGTGTACGAGGAGATGGTGGTGGGGGGCAGAATGCCTCCGTCGTTGAGGGAAGGGATGATCACGATCTTGTATAAGCGGAAGGGGGAGAGATGTGACCTGAAAAACTGGCGTCCCATCTCTCTCCTGAACGTGGACTACAAGATCCTCGCCAAGGTGCTGGCCAACAGGCTGAAACCTGTCATGGGGCAGATCGTCCATCCGGACCAGACCTGCAGCATTCCTGGCCGCAGGATTGCCGACAGCCTTGCCCTTGTGAGAGACACGGTCCATTACATCCAGGACCGCGGGGGCCGCGCCGCCCTGGTCAGCTTAGATCAGGAGAAGGCGTTCGACCGTGTCTCCCACGCATTCATGGACAGGGTTTTGCGCAGGCTGGGTCTGGGGAAGATGTTTTGCTCTTTTGTTAACGTTATGTATTTTGACATTTACAGCACGGTGTTGGTGAACGGCTGGAAGACTGACCCCTTTTCCATTCTTTCAGGGGTTAGACAAGGCTGCCCTCTTTCACCTCTCCTTTTTGTTTGTGTTATAGAGCTCTTCGCTGAGACTATCCGGCAGAATGGAGAGATCAGAGGGATCACCGCACCAGGACCAGATCGCCACGAGGTCAAGTGCTCGCTCTACATGGACGACGTGACCGTCTTCTGCGCTGACCAGCGTTCGGTGACTGCACTCGTCCAGACCTGCGAGGACTTCGGCAGAGCTTCGGGGGCAAAAGTCAACTGCGGGAAGTCGGAGGCCATGCTCTTCGGGGAATGGCACCTGGCTTCTCCCGCCCCCTTCCCCTTTGCCGTTAAGCCGGACTTCATTCAAATTCTTGGAGTCTGGTTCGGGAAGGAAGGAGCGGCCCTTAAGTCTTGGCAAGACCGACTAGGAAGGATAAACTCGAAGATCGGACTGTGGAGCTCCAGAAAGCTCACGATGGAAGGCAAGGCACTTGTCCTGCGGAGTGAAGTTTTGCCTGTGCTCCAATATACCGCACAGGCCTGGCCTCCCCATACCACCGTTTGCAAGGCCATCACCCGGACAGTGTTTGGCTTCGTCTGGGGCAAAATGGACAGAGTCAAGAGGACCGTGATGTACAAGGAACCCCGCAGGGGTGGGAAGGGAATACCCGACATCCCCGCTCTGCTGAGGGCCTCCTTTGCATGTGTCACGGTGCAGCGGACTCTTGTAGAAAAGACTGGCTCAGCGGGCAGGTCCATGTCTCGCTTGCTTCTCATGCCCCTCTGGAGACAGCTGGGCTGGGACAAGTGGGACAGCTCCATCCCTTACAACTGGAACACTCCCTGGTTCTATGGGGATGTTGTCCGGTTTGTGAGGGAGCACCAGCTGGAAGGACTGAAACCAGACCTATGGAAGCCAAAGACAATCCACAAGCTCATCCGAGCTAAGGACTCGACCGAGCTGGTTCCGGGACTCCCCGCAGCCACTGCAGAGACAGTTTGGAACAATGTGGCCTCAAAGCGGCTTACCAATGGACACAAGGACTTGTCGTGGATGGCCGTCATGGGAGGTCTCTCTCTCAGGTCATTCATGCATGCCCGCAACCTGTGCAAGACCCGGTACTGCCCCCGTTGCCCCTACGTGGAGGAAACATCTTTCCACGTGTTTTGGCAGTGCCCCTTTGCACAGGGTCTGTTGGACGCCCTAGAACAGGAACTCAGAGACTCAGTGCCCAGGAGCTGCCTATCGTACCATTCGGTGCTTTACGGCCTGTTCCCTGGGACCCACGACGTGGAGGCCATCCAGGAGGCCTGGCGCCTTATGAACTGTTTTAAGGACGCAGTGTGGCTTGCCAGGAACCGCCTCGTGATCAACAGGGAAAACATGTCCGTCCGGGACTGCCGCAGGTTCATCAAGAACCTGCTTAGAGACTATTCCATCTTGGACAGCTCGGCCGTTGATGAGGAAGAAGAGGAGTGAAGACCCCTCTCCTTCTCCCATGTCTCCCTGAAGATACAGCCCAACAGTTTGGCCCTGTGATCCGCCCCCTCCCTACCCCCACATAGTCGCCCACACCCCTACCCCGATCACAGATTGTATTATTTGGTTTTTGTTTGATCTCTTGTGCCTTTATATTGCAGGATTGAGCTGAATGTTAGAGTAGCATGGTGTGCGATGTATAGCTTAGGGAACCTTTGCTGTGTATTGTACTATCATGCTTTGTGTGACTGTAATTTATTGTACGACTTGTAATGACTGAACGGAAAATAAAGCTCTTTCAATCAAAAATCTGTTCTTATCAGTTTAATATCTGATACGTCCCCTATCTGGGGACCATATATTAAATGGATTTTTGAGAACGGGGGCCGATTTCGAAGCTTGCTTCCGTCGCCCTATGCATTGACCCGATATGGCAGTATCTTCGGGTACAGTGCACCACCCCCTTACAGGGTTAAAAAGAAAGATTCCTACTTTCATTGCTACCTGCTTGCTGGCTAGCCAGCTAGCCAGCCCTGTGGGCCTTGCTGCTGCTGCAGCCAATAAACAAAAGGTGGTGCTGCTGCTGCTTCTGCTGCTTCTGCTTCTGCTTGTGTCTGGCCCCTGTTGGAGCGTCCAGGCACAGGACTTCTGCTGCTGCTGACTAAATGGCCTCCTTAATTGGATCATTTGAGTAGCCAGCACACCTGTGCAGGTAGGGCATGACATGATAGGCAGCTGCCTTGATAGCGGGTGGGTGCTGAATGTTCCTAATTGACAAAATAAGATTAATGCTTATGAAGAAATATAAAATCTCATCCCTTCCCCAATATCGCGCCACACCCCTACCCCTTAATTCCCTGGTTGAACGTGATGGACATATGTCTTTTTTCGACCGTACTAACTATGTAACTATGTAACATAACATGGGGGGGGGGGGTCTCCTGGCTGTTCACACAGGTGTGTCATTGCTGTACATTGACCATGCATTGCTTCTGTGGTATTGCAAAGGCAAAGACAAATGCTTCCAGCCATCCATTGCACTAATGGATTGGTCATCAGCTGGCTGTCTATGTCCCGCATCAATATAGACCAAAGTACAGAGGGTTAGGCTATGCTATTGTGCACCTACCTGATGCATCAGAAGGTGCGAGGCCCTTGCTAAATTCTGTGCACAGACTTTGAGATCTATGCTTTAGACTGTATCTAAACCTGCTCCAACATGGACTGACATTCTGGCCTACTTTCAGCCGATGCGACTTGTCTGTCGCTGAACAGTCGCTTTTTATGTATTCAGCACCTATGTATAATGTTGTAAAAATGCTCTAGAAGCTAAAGTCGCAGAAATGTCACACATATTTGGCCTGCAACTTTCTGTGCGACAAATTCAGACAGGAAAAATCAGTATAAATCCTTAGAAAATTATCCCCCAGTGTCTCCATCTGCTGGCGGTATTGAATAAGCATTGCTGCACTGATGGGGTATGCATTAGACGAAAAAAAAGAAGAAAAAGAAGAATAATACACCCAGAAAAGAGGCGAAAAGGAGAAAAACGTAAAAAAACGTGAAAAAAAAGTAAGAGGAAGAGAAGGGAAAAAAAGGTGGAAATGGGTTTAAAAGTGATTTCGGCGGAGAATATATATATATATATATATATATATATATATATATATATATATATATGCGCACACACACACATAGATATAAACGTATTCTCCGTTGAGATATTGCAGCCGCTGCTGTGTCCAGGCCCAGGAGCCTTAGCACTGTGCTGTGATGTCACTCAATACCACTGACATCACTAGGTGTAAACAACATCTCTCCTTTGCTGTGTATGTGACTATGGAGCTGTTTGGTGATGTCGTCTATTACGGCCTTCATAGAAGCAACAGGAGATTGTTGATCCATCTTGAACCCTCAGAACTACAGTGCTATGATGTCACTCACTTCCACAGGCCTTGCAGAGTGTAAACAACAACAACCCAGCTTTGTTGTGTATGTAACCAAAGGGATTTGTGATGTCACCTAGAACCTTCACAGCAGCGACAGCTTTATGAGGAGCATCAGCACTGCTCTGCCTGAGCAGAACCATCACCGCCATAGGTTGTCAAATAACCCGGATTTAACCCACACAGGTAAGTCCAATGGGGTGCAGGCATGTCCTCTATGCTTACAGCTTCCCGTGGGTGTTGGTTTGATACCGTTTGGGGACAGCCAAGGAGGCATCTGCAGGCAACAAAGGTAGGTGTGTGCTTGTGTGTGTGTTTCCTATGCAGATCCTAAGCCCAGTGTCACATGCAAGTAGGAGGAGTAAGAAGGGTTCCTGGCAAATCCGGGTTATGGATTGCATTTAAAAAGGCCCCGTGGGAGTGCAATGGGCCCCTGTCTTGCTGCTTAGCAATAATGGTATGGGTTTAGGTTCTGCTGTGTGTACTGGTGGTTGACTGCCCCCCAGCCCAGAGTGTGCATGGAAAATTGTCTGGCAGCCTCCCTGACAGCAAGCAGTGATAGTGCCCATGAAGGGGACCTTGTTGGGCCCGCCCCTTTCACGGTTATCGCTTCTCGGCCTTTTGGCTAAGATCAAGTGTAGTATCTGTTCTTATCAGTTTAATATCTGATACGTCCCCTATCTGGGGACCATATATTAAATGGATTTTTGAGAACGGGGGCCGATTTCGAAGCTTGCTTCCGTCGCCCTATGCATTGACCCGATATGGCAGTATCTTCGGGTACAGTGCACCACCCCCTTACAGGGTTAAAAAGAAAGATTCCTACTTTCATTGCTACCTGCTTGCTGGCTAGCCAGCTAGCCAGCCCTGTGGGCCTTGCTGCTGCTGCAGCCAATAAACAAAAGGTGGTGCTGCTGCTGCTTCTGCTGCTTCTGCTTCTGCTTGTGTCTGGCCCCTGTTGGAGCGTCCAGGCACAGGACTTCTGCTGCTGCTGACTAAATGGCCTCCTTAATTGGATCATTTGAGTAGCCAGCACACCTGTGCAGGTAGGGCATGACATGATAGGCAGCTGCCTTGATAGCGGGTGGGTGCTGAATGTTCCTAATTGACAAAATAAGATTAATGCTTATGAAGAAATATAAAATCTCATCCCTTCCCCAATATCGCGCCACACCCCTACCCCTTAATTCCCTGGTTGAACGTGATGGACATATGTCTTTTTTCGACCGTACTAACTATGTAACTATGTAACATAACATGGGGGGGGGGGGGGTCTCCTGGCTGTTCACACAGGTGTGTCATTGCTGTACATTGACCATGCATTGCTTCTGTGGTATTGCAAAGGCAAAGACAAATGCTTCCAGCCATCCATTGCACTAATGGATTGGTCATCAGCTGGCTGTCTATGTCCCGCATCAATATAGACCAAAGTACAGAGGGTTAGGCTATGCTATTGTGCACCTACCTGATGCATCAGAAGGTGCGAGGCCCTTGCTAAATTCTGTGCACAGACTTTGAGATCTATGCTTTAGACTGTATCTAAACCTGCTCCAACATGGACTGACATTCTGGCCTACTTTCAGCCGATGCGACTTGTCTGTCGCTGAACAGTCGCTTTTTATGTATTCAGCACCTATGTATAATGTTGTAAAAATGCTCTAGAAGCTAAAGTCGCAGAAATGTCACACATATTTGGCCTGCAACTTTCTGTGCGACAAATTCAGACAGGAAAAATCAGTATAAATCCTTAGAAAATTATCCCCCAGTGTCTCCATCTGCTGGCGGTATTGAATAAGCATTGCTGCACTGATGGGGTATGCATTAGACGAAAAAAAAGAAGAAAAAGAAGAATAATACGCCCAGAAAAGAGGCGAAAAGGAGAAAAACGTAAAAAAACGTGAAAAAAAAGTAAGAGGAAGAGAAGGGAAAAAAAGGTGGAAATGGGTTTAAAAGTGATTTCGGCGGAGAAATATATATATATATATATATATATATATATATATATATATATATATATGCGCACACACACACATAGATATAAACGTATTCTCCGTTGAGATATTGCAGCCGCTGCTGTGTCCAGGCCCAGGAGCCTTAGCACTGTGCTGTGATGTCACTCAATACCACTGACATCACTAGGTGTAAACAACATCTCTCCTTTGCTGTGTATGTGACTATGGAGCTGTTTGGTGATGTCGTCTATTACGGCCTTCATAGAAGCAACAGGAGATTGTTGCATCCATCTTGAACCCTCAGAACTACAGTGCTATGATGTCACTCACTTCCACAGGCCTTGCAGAGTGTAAACAACAACAACCCAGCTTTGTTGTGTATGTAACCAAAGGGATTTGTGATGTCACCTAGAACCTTCACAGCAGCGACAGCTTTATGAGGAGCATCAGCACTGCTCTGCCTGAGCAGAACCATCACCGCCATAGGTTGTCAAATAACCCGGATTTAACCCACACAGGTAAGTCCAATGGGGTGCAGGCATGTCCTCTATGCTTACAGCTTCCCGTGGGTGTTGGTTTGATACCGTTTGGGGACAGCCAAGGAGGCATCTGCAGGCAACAAAGGTAGGTGTGTGCTTGTGTGTGTGTTTCCTATGCAGATCCTAAGCCCAGTGTCACATGCAAGTAGGAGGAGTAAGAAGGGTTCCTGGCAAATCCGGGTTATGGATTGCATTTAAAAAGGCCCCGTGGGAGTGCAATGGGCCCCTGTCTTGCTGCTTAGCAATAATGGTATGGGTTTAGGTTCTGCTGTGTGTACTGGTGGTTGACTGCCCCCCAGCCCAGAGTGTGCATGGAAAATTGTCTGGCAGCCTCCCTGACAGCAAGCAGTGATAGTGCCCATGAAGGGGACCTTGTTGGGCCCGCCCCTTTCACGGTTATCGCTTCTCGGCCTTTTGGCTAAGATCAAGTGTCTTGCCCTAAGGTATTCGGGTACCCCTCTCCTCGGCCTTGTGGGATCGCCCAGGTTTATTGCCTGGGCTTCACCCACCTGCTGCTATTGGGGAGAGGGCTTAGTCCCAGGATAACGGGAAGGTGATCATCGGAGGACGGGTCTGCCGGAGAGGATGGCTAATGCGCCGAACGCTCCTAATACAGTACGGCTGTTTATCGAGGAGGAAAAGAGGAGTGCCTACGGGATTTTGCATGTCCAGCAGAAGGTCGTGGAGGGAGTGCTGAGGATGCCGCATGCTTCCATCTTCTGTGTCCAGGTCTTTCCCAGCCAAGGATTCTTTGACGTGACCTTCTACAACCTGGATGATCTCCGTACCTGTCTCTACCGGAGTAAGGAGAATGCTTCTCACCCTGACCTACAAGGGATCCGATTCATTTCCTGCGAGGCTCGGCCTAAGAAAATTCCAGTGGTAGTGCATATGTACAACCCTTTTGTGCGGGATGAGGAGATCCAGACCTTTCTAAGAAGGTATTGTGTGTCTGTTTCTGGTGCGGAGAGGAAAAATAACATCCTGGGGACTTTCACAGGCATGAGACGTTTTTGGGTGGAGTTTAGGCCTGCCCCCGAGGGTGGTGCTGAAGGTTTTTGTCACCCCCCGCAGAACTTTGCGATAGGGAACAACAGGGGGTTTCTGCACTACCCGGGGATGCCAAGTTTTTGCCGGGACTGTTTTTGCTTTGGTCATACCAGAGAGAACTGTACAACCGGGCAAGTTTGCAGGAACTGCCACAAGCCTGATCACCGCACTGCAGACTGTCCCGAGAAACGCAAGTGTCATTTCTGTGGTTCTTCGGATCACCTGGCTAGGAGTTGCCCCACTTACCAGTCCGGGGCACCCCGATCATATGCAATGGCTCTTCGAGGTGGGACAGTTCCTGAGGACTCCAATGCTGCCAGGGCAGGCGATGCAGAGGTTAGCGTGCTGACCAGTGAAGCAGAGTCTGCCCCTGTTTTTCCTTCCATTTCTAGGTCTGTTCCGGATGCTTTGGTGGCAGAGGGGGAGAAGGCGGAGTCTGTTTCGGAGGCATCTGTTTCGGAGGCCTCTGATCCCCCAGAGGAGATGACTGTGGACAAAGAATCCTTGAAGAGAAAGATGCCGGTGGAAGAATCGGAGGATGACTGTCCGACTCCTCAGAGTCAAAGGATTGAGGACTTTCCTAGCCCGGGAAGGGAGGAGGCAGGTGGAGGGTCGTCATGTCAGATTGATTCTGACTCCTCTTTATCCTCCCTGGGCACAGGTTATTTGGAGGAATGTCAGGTCAAAAAATTGACAAAGACTCTTAAGTTTAAGGAAGGGGAGGCAAAAAATAAGGGTAGAGGTCGGGGAAAGGCTAGGCCTCCTTTTGATAATGCTTGATTTTGTATTTCCTTTTTTTCCTTCAAATGTTTGAATGAGTTTAACAATTGGTTCTCTAAATGTCCGCAGTATTAGATCTTTAGAAAGGAGATCCGCCATTTTTGATTTACTTTCTGGATATTCTTTTGATGTTTTAGGTCTCCAGGAGTGCTGCTTGGATGGGGAGCCAAATATCTCCTGGCCTTATGGGCAATCGGTATGGTCTGGTTCAATGGAACGTAATTCGGGGGTGGGGATTTTGTTCAAAAGTAATGAGTTTGTTGTTAAAAAAGTTGTCCATATTGTTCCGGGTAGGGTATTATTAGTGCATTTTATTTTCAGGGGTTTCACATATAAAGTAATTAATGTTTATGCTCCAACTGGGAGGAAGGAAAGAGGGGAGGTGTTTGAGAAATTATATTTCTTTTTGAGTGGGAGGGATGATGTGTTCCTTATAGGGGATTTCAATTGTATAATAACAGAGGGGGATAGGAGTAGTACTACGGTGGGTGGTGGGTCTGGTTTAGACAGTACTAGTAAGCAGCTTAAAGAGATTGTAAATTTATTTGGGTTAAAGGATTCCTTTGTTGCCCATAATGATGGTACTATCGGTTATACATATTTTTCTAACAATACAAGTTCGCGTATTGATTTCATTTTTGTCTCAAAACTAATGTCTGTTTCTAATTTCAGACGGAGGAGGTTACCGTTCACGGATCATGCCTGGATTGAGTGTGTGGTAAAAGGTGGTGGTCTAAGTGAGTATGGAAAGGGTGTTTGGAAGTTGAATGTGTCTTTATTGGATAATGAATGTGTATTACAAGAATATAGGGAGCGTTTTGATGGATGGGTGTTGAGGAAGGATGCATTTTATAGTGTGGTTGAGTGGTGGGAGTGGGTGAAGTTAGAGACTAAAAGGTTTTTTATTAAAAAAGGGTGTGAGAAAGGGAGGAAAGATAGAGAAGAGTATGAGAGATGGCAAAGAAGGTTAGAGTATTTGTATGAATTGAGGCGTTTGGGGATGAGTGTTGAGAAGGAGATTGAGGAAGCTCGTGGAAGTGTGAATGAGTGTCTGGAGAGGAATGGAAGGAAGATTATTGCACAGGCTAGGGTTGAAGTGAAAGAGAAGGATGAGAAATGTAGCAAATTTTTCTTTAAAAAGGCATTCAGTAAAAAAACTGAGATGATGAGTGTTTTTAAGAATGATGGGGTAGAGGTCTTTGGTAAGGATGAGGTGTTAGAGGAAGTGTGGAAGTTTTATTCTGATTTATTCACGGAGAAGGAGCGGGACGTGACTCTAGAGGAGGAATGTTTGGGATATGTGGATAAGCGTTTGGATGAAATTGATGGGTTCTTTATGGAAGAGGATGTGAGGAAGAGTGAGGTGGAGGATGCTGTGAATGGGATGAAGAAAGGAAAGGTGGCAGGGAGTGATGGATTGCCTGTGGAATTTTATCTTGTGTTTTGGGATATGTTAGGGGATTATGTATGGGAGGTGTGTAAGGAAGTACTTAGGAGAGGGAAGTTATCTAAAAGTATGAGTGAGAGTGTGACTGTGTTATTGTTTAAAAAAGGGGATAAGAGGGATCTTAAAAATTGGAGGCCTATAGCGCTCTTGAATTGTGATTACAAAATTATTGCTAAAGTTATTGCGAATAGGTTAAAGGATGTGATTGATTGTATGGTAGGTGAGGAGCAAATGTGTGCAGTGCCTGACCGTAGGATTTCTGAATGTCTGTTAGGTCTGAGGGATGTATTGTGGGACTGTAAAACTAGGAAGCAAGGTGTGGCTGTTGTTACGGTGGATTTTGAAAAAGCGTATGATAGGGTGGTGCATGATTTATTGTTTAGGGTTTTGAGGAGGATGAATGTGCCGGACAGAATGGTGAAGTGGATTGAATGTTTGTATAGGGACATTTATAGTAAGATTCAGGTCAATGGTTTTCTGAGTAGGGAGGTGAGTATAAAATCTGGAGTGCGGCAGGGGTGTCCCCTGTCGCCAATTCTTTTTATTTGTATGATTGAGCCTTTGTTGGGGATGATTAGGAGAGATAAGGTGATGCGGGGTATAGAAATACCTGGTAGTCATGGGAAGGATATGCGAGTGATTGGTTACATGGATGATGTTACTGTTGTATGTAAGTCAATGGCAGGGGTAAGGCGTGCTAAGTTATTGATTGAGTGTTTCTGTTTAATGAGTGGGTTTAAGCTTAATGTTGGGAAGAGTGGTTGTAAATTTTTTGAGGGGTGGGGAGAGAGTGGGTTGTGCGAGTGGCCTGTGAGAGAGGGTGGTGTGGAAGTGCTTGGGGTGGTGTTTGATAATGATTTGTATGGGAAAGAAAGTTGGGAGAGGGTTTTGGGGAGGGTGGGGAATAAAATAAACTTCTGGTCTTTAAGGACTTTATCGATTGAGGGAAGGATTCTGGTTATTAAAGCTGTTATAATTCCTATTTTGCTTTATGTTAATTATGTGTTTCCTCCACCGGATAGGTGTCTGGCAAGAATTATCAGGCAGATCTTTGTTTTCTTATGGAATTCAAGGATGGAGAAATTGAGTCGTGGGAAGGTGGTGAAAAGCAGAATGCATGGTGGGAAAGGAATGATGAATGTGGAAGTGTTCCTGGCTGTGAAGTATGTCAGTTTTTGTCTCGCTGTAAGTAAGAAGGAATGTGTGTTTGGGTGCATGGTAAGGTATTTGGCTGGTAATGTGTTGTTGAAATATAAGCTAATGGAAAGGGACTTAAGGGTACCTGTAAGTTTTGAGGTTCCTTGGTTCTATCAGAGAATAGGGCGGTGTGTCAGGAAAAATAATCTGGAATGTGTGACTGAATGGAATGATAGTAAGAAGGTGATGAAAGTGTTGGAGCAGAGAGAAACAGTGGAATGTGTGGGAGGTCTGTCTGAGAAGGATTGTAAGGTAGTGTGGAAAAATGTCAGTCACAAGGAACTGACAAATAAACAAAAGGACTTGTCTTGGATGTTAGCTCATGGGTGTCTGCCAACAAGGGAATTTCAGAGGAGAAGGAGATTGGTAGACAGTGAAGTGTGTCCCAGGGATGGTTGCGGTGGATGTGAGAATTATGTACATGTGTTTTGGGAGTGTGGTTATGCGAAGTCTGTGTGGAGAAGAATGTCTGGTCTAATTAAAAATGTTACTGGAATTGAAATCTTATCCTTTAATATGATGATGTTTGGTTTGTGTGCAGTGGAGAGAGAGAAGGCAAGAGTGTTATGGTTCATAGTAAATTGTGTAAAAGAGGTTCTGTGGGATGTAAGGAATATTAGGATTTTCAATCAAACTGAAGTAAGTGTGAAGGAGTGTCTGGGCATGATCCGTGGTAAAATTTACCTTTACGTATTATGTGATAGGAAAAACTATGGTTCTGATGATGCAGAGGGGATCTGGAAACACAAAAAATGGAAGCACTGGTTATGAGTGTATTCTTATTTGTCTTTCTTTTTCTTTTCTTACAGATTATATCCTGATATGAAGGGACAGTTGGAGGGACAGAATCCGCTGCAATTTATTTTTTCTGAGGGAAAGTCATGAAGGGAAAGCTTTTTGTTATATGTACATGTAAAGACATGCTTCCTGTATATATTGTATATGTCAAATATGTGTTATTCATGTGTTTTCAGATGAATATGTAATTTTTTGAATGATTTACTTGGTTATGTATTGTATATTTCCTTTTCAATAAAAAAAAAAAAAAAAAAAAAAATCTGTTCTTATCAGTTTAATATCTGATACGTCTATCTGGGGACCATATATTAAATGGATTTTTGAGAACGGGGGCCGATTTCGAAGCTTGCTTCCGTCGCCCTATGCATTGACCCGATATGGCAGTATCTTCGGGTACAGTGCACCACCCCCTTACAGGGTTAAAAAGAAAGATTCCTACTTTCATTGCTACCTGCTTGCTGGCTAGCCAGCTAGCCAGCCCTGTGGGCCTTGCTGCTGCTGCAGCCAATAAACAAAAGGTGGTGCTGCTGCTGCTTCTGCTGCTTCTGCTTCTGCTTGTGTCTGGCCCCTGTTGGAGCGTCCAGGCACAGGACTTCTGCTGCTGGGTGCTGAATGTTCCTAATTGACAAAATAAGATTAATGCTTATGAAGAAATATAAAATCTCATCCCTTCCCCAATATCGCGCCACACCCCTACCCCTTAATTCCCTGGTTGAACGTGATGGACATATGTCTTTTTTCGACCGTACTAACTATGTAACTATGTAACATAACATGGGGGGGGGGGGGGTCTCCTGGCTGTTCACACAGGTGTGTCATTGCTGTACATTGACCATGCATTGCTTCTGTGGTATTGCAAAGGCAAAGACAAATGCTTCCAGCCATCCATTGCACTAATGGATTGGTCATCAGCTGGCTGTCTATGTCCCGCATCAATATAGACCAAAGTACAGAGGGTTAGGCTATGCTATTGTGCACCTACCTGATGCATCAGAAGGTGCGAGGCCCTTGCTAAATTCTGTGCACAGACTTTGAGATCTATGCTTTAGACTGTATCTAAACCTGCTCCAACATGGACTGACATTCTGGCCTACTTTCAGCCGATGCGACTTGTCTGTCGCTGAACAGTCGCTTTTTATGTATTCAGCACCTATGTATAATGTTGTAAAAATGCTCTAGAAGCTAAAGTCGCAGAAATGTCACACATATTTGGCCTGCAACTTTCTGTGCGACAAATTCAGACAGGAAAAATCAGTATAAATCCTTAGAAAATTATCCCCCAGTGTCTCCATCTGCTGGCGGTATTGAATAAGCATTGCTGCACTGATGGGGTATGCATTAGACGAAAAAAAAGAAGAAAAAGAAGAATAATACGCCCAGAAAAGAGGCGAAAAGGAGAAAAACGTAAAAAAACGTGAAAAAAAAGTAAGAGGAAGAGAAGGGAAAAAAAGGTGGAAATGGGTTTAAAAGTGATTTCGGCGGAGAAATATATATATATATATATATATATATATATATATATATATATATATATGCGCACACACACACATAGATATAAACGTATTCTCCGTTGAGATATTGCAGCCGCTGCTGTGTCCAGGCCCAGGAGCCTTAGCACTGTGCTGTGATGTCACTCAATACCACTGACATCACTAGGTGTAAACAACATCTCTCCTTTGCTGTGTATGTGACTATGGAGCTGTTTGGTGATGTCGTCTATTACGGCCTTCATAGAAGCAACAGGAGATTGTTGCATCCATCTTGAACCCTCAGAACTACAGTGCTATGATGTCACTCACTTCCACAGGCCTTGCAGAGTGTAAACAACAACAACCCAGCTTTGTTGTGTATGTAACCAAAGGGATTTGTGATGTCACCTAGAACCTTCACAGCAGCGACAGCTTTATGAGGAGCATCAGCACTGCTCTGCCTGAGCAGAACCATCACCGCCATAGGTTGTCAAATAACCCGGATTTAACCCACACAGGTAAGTCCAATGGGGTGCAGGCATGTCCTCTATGCTTACAGCTTCCCGTGGGTGTTGGTTTGATACCGTTTGGGGACAGCCAAGGAGGCATCTGCAGGCAACAAAGGTAGGTGTGTGCTTGTGTGTGTGTTTCCTATGCAGATCCTAAGCCCAGTGTCACATGCAAGTAGGAGGAGTAAGAAGGGTTCCTGGCAAATCCGGGTTATGGATTGCATTTAAAAAGGCCCCGTGGGAGTGCAATGGGCCCCTGTCTTGCTGCTTAGCAATAATGGTATGGGTTTAGGTTCTGCTGTGTGTACTGGTGGTTGACTGCCCCCCAGCCCAGAGTGTGCATGGAAAATTGTCTGGCAGCCTCCCTGACAGCAAGCAGTGATAGTGCCCATGAAGGGGACCTTGTTGGGCCCGCCCCTTTCACGGTTATCGCTTCTCGGCCTTTTGGCTAAGATCAAGTGTAGTATCTGTTCTTATCAGTTTAATATCTGATACGTCCCCTATCTGGGGACCATATATTAAATGGATTTTTGAGAACGGGGGCCGATTTCGAAGCTTGCTTCCGTCGCCCTATGCATTGACCCGATATGGCAGTATCTTCGGGTACAGTGCACCACCCCCTTACAGGGTTAAAAAGAAAGATTCCTACTTTCATTGCTACCTGCTTGCTGGCTAGCCAGCTAGCCAGCCCTGTGGGCCTTGCTGCTGCTGCAGCCAATAAACAAAAGGTGGTGCTGCTGCTGCTTCTGCTGCTTCTGCTTCTGCTTGTGTCTGGCCCCTGTTGGAGCGTCCAGGCACAGGACTTCTGCTGCTGCTGACTAAATGGCCTCCTTAATTGGATCATTTGAGTAGCCAGCACACCTGTGCAGGTAGGGCATGACATGATAGGCAGCTGCCTTGATAGCGGGTGGGTGCTGAATGTTCCTAATTGACAAAATAAGATTAATGCTTATGAAGAAATATAAAATCTCATCCCTTCCCCAATATCGCGCCACACCCCTACCCCTTAATTCCCTGGTTGAACGTGATGGACATATGTCTTTTTTCGACCGTACTAACTATGTAACTATGTAACATAACATGGGGGGGGGGGGGTCTCCTGGCTGTTCACACAGGTGTGTCATTGCTGTACATTGACCATGCATTGCTTCTGTGGTATTGCAAAGGCAAAGACAAATGCTTCCAGCCATCCATTGCACTAATGGATTGGTCATCAGCTGGCTGTCTATGTCCCGCATCAATATAGACCAAAGTACAGAGGGTTAGGCTATGCTATTGTGCACCTACCTGATGCATCAGAAGGTGCGAGGCCCTTGCTAAATTCTGTGCACAGACTTTGAGATCTATGCTTTAGACTGTATCTAAACCTGCTCCAACATGGACTGACATTCTGGCCTACTTTCAGCCGATGCGACTTGTCTGTCGCTGAACAGTCGCTTTTTATGTATTCAGCACCTATGTATAATGTTGTAAAAATGCTCTAGAAGCTAAAGTCGCAGAAATGTCACACATATTTGGCCTGCAACTTTCTGTGCGACAAATTCAGACAGGAAAAATCAGTATAAATCCTTAGAAAATTATCCCCCAGTGTCTCCATCTGCTGGCGGTATTGAATAAGCATTGCTGCACTGATGGGGTATGCATTAGACGAAAAAAAAGAAGAAAAAGAAGAATAATACGCCCAGAAAAGAGGCGAAAAGGAGAAAAACGTAAAAAAACGTGAAAAAAAAGTAAGAGGAAGAGAAGGGAAAAAAAGGTGGAAATGGGTTTAAAAGTGATTTCGGCGGAGAAATATATATATATATATATATATATATATATATATATATATATATATGCGCACACACACACATAGATATAAACGTATTCTCCGTTGAGATATTGCAGCCGCTGCTGTGTCCAGGCCCAGGAGCCTTAGCACTGTGCTGTGATGTCACTCAATACCACTGACATCACTAGGTGTAAACAACATCTCTCCTTTGCTGTGTATGTGACTATGGAGCTGTTTGGTGATGTCGTCTATTACGGCCTTCATAGAAGCAACAGGAGATTGTTGCATCCATCTTGAACCCTCAGAACTACAGTGCTATGATGTCACTCACTTCCACAGGCCTTGCAGAGTGTAAACAACAACAACCCAGCTTTGTTGTGTATGTAACCAAAGGGATTTGTGATGTCACCTAGAACCTTCACAGCAGCGACAGCTTTATGAGGAGCATCAGCACTGCTCTGCCTGAGCAGAACCATCACCGCCATAGGTTGTCAAATAACCCGGATTTAACCCACACAGGTAAGTCCAATGGGGTGCAGGCATGTCCTCTATGCTTACAGCTTCCCGTGGGTGTTGGTTTGATACCGTTTGGGGACAGCCAAGGAGGCATCTGCAGGCAACAAAGGTAGGTGTGTGCTTGTGTGTGTGTTTCCTATGCAGATCCTAAGCCCAGTGTCACATGCAAGTAGGAGGAGTAAGAAGGGTTCCTGGCAAATCCGGGTTATGGATTGCATTTAAAAAGGCCCCGTGGGAGTGCAATGGGCCCCTGTCTTGCTGCTTAGCAATAATGGTATGGGTTTAGGTTCTGCTGTGTGTACTGGTGGTTGACTGCCCCCCAGCCCAGAGTGTGCATGGAAAATTGTCTGGCAGCCTCCCTGACAGCAAGCAGTGATAGTGCCCATGAAGGGGACCTTGTTGGGCCCGCCCCTTTCACGGTTATCGCTTCTCGGCCTTTTGGCTAAGATCAAGTGTAGTATCTGTTCTTATCAGTTTAATATCTGATACGTCCCCTATCTGGGGACCATATATTAAATGGATTTTTGAGAACGGGGGCCGATTTCGAAGCTTGCTTCCGTCGCCCTATGCATTGACCCGATATGGCAGTATCTTC
This sequence comes from Hyla sarda, assembly GCF_029499605.1. NCBI lineage: Eukaryota > Metazoa > Chordata > Amphibia > Anura > Hylidae > Hyla > Hyla sarda. The sequence goes on from NW_026607621.1 coordinate 53,663, forward strand.
GGGTACAGTGCACCACCCCCTTACAGGGTTAAAAAGAAAGATTCCTACTTTCATTGCTACCTGCTTGCTGGCTAGCCAGCTAGCCAGCCCTGTGGGCCTTGCTGCTGCTGCAGCCAATAAACAAAAGGTGGTGCTGCTGCTGCTTCTTCTGCTTCTGCTTGTGTCTGGCCCCTGTTGGAGCGTCCAGGCACAGGACTTCTGCTGCTGCTGACTAAATGGCCTCCTTAATTGGATCATTTGAGTAGCCAGCACACCTGTGCAGGTAGGGCATGACATGATAGGCAGCTGCCTTGATAGCGGGTGGGTGCTGAATGTTCCTAATTGACAAAATAAGATTAATGCTTATGAAGAAATATAAAATCTCATCCCTTCCCCAATATCGCGCCACACCCCTACCCCTTAATTCCCTGGTTGAACGTGATGGACATATGTCTTTTTTCGACCGTACTAACTATGTAACTATGTAACATAACATGGGGGGGGGGGGGTCTCCTGGCTGTTCACACAGGTGTGTCATTGCTGTACATTGACCATGCATTGCTTCTGTGGTATTGCAAAGGCAAAGACAAATGCTTCCAGCCATCCATTGCACTAATGGATTGGTCATCAGCTGGCTGTCTATGTCCCGCATCAATATAGACCAAAGTACAGAGGGTTAGGCTATGCTATTGTGCACCTACCTGATGCATCAGAAGGTGCGAGGCCCTTGCTAAATTCTGTGCACAGACTTTGAGATCTATGCTTTAGACTGTATCTAAACCTGCTCCAACATGGACTGACATTCTGGCCTACTTTCAGCCGATGCGACTTGTCTGTCGCTGAACAGTCGCTTTTTATGTATTCAGCACCTATGTATAATGTTGTAAAAATGCTCTAGAAGCTAAAGTCGCAGAAATGTCACACATATTTGGCCTGCAACTTTCTGTGCGACAAATTCAGACAGGAAAAATCAGTATAAATCCTTAGAAAATTATCCCCCAGTGTCTCCATCTGCTGGCGGTATTGAATAAGCATTGCTGCACTGATGGGGTATGCATTAGACGAAAAAAAAGAAGAAAAAGAAGAATAATACGCCCAGAAAAGAGGCGAAAAGGAGAAAAACGTAAAAAAACGTGAAAAAAAAGTAAGAGGAAGAGAAGGGAAAAAAAGGTGGAAATGGGTTTAAAAGTGATTTCGGCGGAGAATATATATATATATATATATATATATATATATATATATATATATATATATGCGCACACACACACATAGATATAAACGTATTCTCCGTTGAGATATTGCAGCCGCTGCTGTGTCCAGGCCCAGGAGCCTTAGCACTGTGCTGTGATGTCACTCAATACCACTGACATCACTAGGTGTAAACAACATCTCTCCTTTGCTGTGTATGTGACTATGGAGCTGTTTGGTGATGTCGTCTATTACGGCCTTCATAGAAGCAACAGGAGATTGTTGCATCCATCTTGAACCCTCAGAACTACAGTGCTATGATGTCACTCACTTCCACAGGCCTTGCAGAGTGTAAACAACAACAACCCAGCTTTGTTGTGTATGTAACCAAAGGGATTTGTGATGTCACCTAGAACCTTCACAGCAGCGACAGCTTTATGAGGAGCATCAGCACTGCTCTGCCTGAGCAGAACCATCACCGCCATAGGTTGTCAAATAACCCGGATTTAACCCACACAGGTAAGTCCAATGGGGTGCAGGCATGTCCTCTATGCTTACAGCTCCCGTGGGTGTTGGTTTGATACCGTTTGGGGACAGCCAAGGAGGCATCTGCAGGCAACAAAGGTAGGTGTGTGCTTGTGTGTGTGTTTCCTATGCAGATCCTAAGCCCAGTGTCACATGCAAGTAGGAGGAGTAAGAAGGGTTCCTGGCAAATCCGGGTTATGGATTGCATTTAAAAAGGCCCCGTGGGAGTGCAATGGGCCCCTGTCTTGCTGCTTAGCAATAATGGTATGGGTTTAGGTTCTGCTGTGTGTACTGGTGGTTGACTGCCCCCCAGCCCAGAGTGTGCATGGAAAATTGTCTGGCAGCCTCCCTGACAGCAAGCAGTGATAGTGCCCATGAAGGGGACCTTGTTGGGCCCGCCCCTTTCACGGTTATCGCTTCTCGGCCTTTTGGCTAAGATCAAGTGTAGTATCTGTTCTTATCAGTTTAATATCTGATACGTCCCCTATCTGGGGACCATATATTAAATGGATTTTTGAGAACGGGGGCCGATTTCGAAGCTTGCTTCCGTCGCCCTATGCATTGACCCGATATGGCAGTATCTTCGGGTACAGTGCACCACCCCCTTACAGGGTTAAAAAGAAAGATTCCTACTTTCATTGCTACCTGCTTGCTGGCTAGCCAGCTAGCCAGCCCTGTGGGCCTTGCTGCTGCTGCAGCCAATAAACAAAAGGTGGTGCTGCTGCTGCTTCTGCTGCTTCTGCTTCTGCTTGTGTCTGGCCCCTGTTGGAGCGTCCAGGCACAGGACTTCTGCTGCTGCTGACTAAATGGCCTCCTTAATTGGATCATTTGAGTAGCCAGCACACCTGTGCAGGTAGGGCATGACATGATAGGCAGCTGCCTTGATAGCGGGTGGGTGCTGAATGTTCCTAATTGACAAAATAAGATTAATGCTTATGAAGAAATATAAAATCTCATCCCTTCCCCAATATCGCGCCACACCCCTACCCCTTAATTCCCTGGTTGAACGTGATGGACATATGTCTTTTTTCGACCGTACTAACTATGTAACTATGTAACATAACATGGGGGGGGGGGGGTCTCCTGGCTGTTCACACAGGTGTGTCATTGCTGTACATTGACCATGCATTGCTTCTGTGGTATTGCAAAGGCAAAGACAAATGCTTCCAGCCATCCATTGCACTAATGGATTGGTCATCAGCTGGCTGTCTATGTCCCGCATCAATATAGACCAAAGTACAGAGGGTTAGGCTATGCTATTGTGCACCTACCTGATGCATCAGAAGGTGCGAGGCCCTTGCTAAATTCTGTGCACAGACTTTGAGATCTATGCTTTAGACTGTATCTAAACCTGCTCCAACATGGACTGACATTCTGGCCTACTTTCAGCCGATGCGACTTGTCTGTCGCTGAACAGTCGCTTTTTATGTATTCAGCACCTATGTATAATGTTGTAAAAATGCTCTAGAAGCTAAAGTCGCAGAAATGTCACACATATTTGGCCTGCAACTTTCTGTGCGACAAATTCAGACAGGAAAAATCAGTATAAATCCTTAGAAAATTATCCCCCAGTGTCTCCATCTGCTGGCGGTATTGAATAAGCATTGCTGCACTGATGGGGTATGCATTAGACGAAAAAAAAGAAGAAAAAGAAGAATAATACGCCCAGAAAAGAGGCGAAAAGGAGAAAAACGTAAAAAAACGTGAAAAAAAAGTAAGAGGAAGAGAAGGGAAAAAAAGGTGGAAATGGGTTTAAAAGTGATTTCGGCGGAGATATATATATATATATATATATATATATATATATATATATATATATATATGCGCACACACACACATAGATATAAACGTATTCTCCGTTGAGATATTGCAGCCGCTGCTGTGTCCAGGCCCAGGAGCCTTAGCACTGTGCTGTGATGTCACTCAATACCACTGACATCACTAGGTGTAAACAACATCTCTCCTTTGCTGTGTATGTGACTATGGAGCTGTTTGGTGATGTCGTCTATTACGGCCTTCATAGAAGCAACAGGATATTGTTGCATCCATCTTGAACCCTCAGAACTACAGTGCTATGATGTCACTCACTTCCACAGGCCTTGCAGAGTGTAAACAACAACAACCCAGCTTTGTTGTGTATGTAACCAAAGGGATTTGTGATGTCACCTAGAACCTTCACAGCAGCGACAGCTTTATGAGGAGCATCAGCACTGCTCTGCCTGAGCAGAACCATCACCGCCATAGGTTGTCAAATAACCCGGATTTAACCCACACAGGTAAGTCCAATGGGGTGCAGGCATGTCCTCTATGCTTACAGCTTCCCGTGGGTGTTGGTTTGATACCGTTTGGGGACAGCCAAGGAGGCATCTGCAGGCAACAAAGGTAGGTGTGTGCTTGTGTGTGTGTTTCCTATGCAGATCCTAAGCCCAGTGTCACATGCAAGTAGGAGGAGTAAGAAGGGTTCCTGGCAAATCCGGGTTATGGATTGCATTTAAAAAGGCCCCGTGGGAGTGCAATGGGCCCCTGTCTTGCTGCTTAGCAATAATGGTATGGGTTTAGGTTCTGCTGTGTGTACTGGTGGTTGACTGCCCCCCAGCCCAGAGTGTGCATGGAAAATTGTCTGGCAGCCTCCCTGACAGCAAGCAGTGATAGTGCCCATGAAGGGGACCTTGTTGGGCCCGCCCCTTTCACGGTTATCGCTTCTCGGCCTTTTGGCTAAGATCAAGTGTAGTATCTGTTCTTATCAGTTTAATATCTGATACGTCCCCTATCTGGGGACCATATATTAAATGGATTTTTGAGAACGGGGGCCGATTTCGAAGCTTGCTTCCGTCGCCCTATGCATTGACCCGATATGGCAGTATCTTCGGGTACAGTGCACCACCCCCTTACAGGGTTAAAAAGAAAGATTCCTACTTTCATTGCTACCTGCTTGCTGGCTAGCCAGCTAGCCAGCCCTGTGGGCCTTGCTGCTGCTGCAGCCAATAAACAAAAGGTGGTGCTGCTGCTGCTTCTGCTGCTTCTGCTTCTGCTTGTGTCTGGCCCCTGTTGGAGCGTCCAGGCACAGGACTTCTGCTGCTGCTGACTAAATGGCCTCCTTAATTGGATCATTTGAGTAGCCAGCACACCTGTGCAGGTAGGGCATGACATGATAGGCAGCTGCCTTGATAGCGGGTGGGTGCTGAATGTTCCTAATTGACAAAATAAGATTAATGCTTATGAAGAAATATAAAATCTCATCCCTTCCCCAATATCGCGCCACACCCCTACCCCTTAATTCCCTGGTTGAACGTGATGGACATATGTCTTTTTTCGACCGTACTAACTATGTAACTATGTAACATAACATGGGGGGGGGGGGGTCTCCTGGCTGTTCACACAGGTGTGTCATTGCTGTACATTGACCATGCATTGCTTCTGTGGTATTGCAAAGGCAAAGACAAATGCTTCCAGCCATCCATTGCACTAATGGATTGGTCATCAGCTGGCTGTCTATGTCCCGCATCAATATAGACCAAAGTACAGAGGGTTAGGCTATGCTATTGTGCACCTACCTGATGCATCAGAAGGTGCGAGGCCCTTGCTAAATTCTGTGCACAGACTTTGAGATCTATGCTTTAGACTGTATCTAAACCTGCTCCAACATGGACTGACATTCTGGCCTACTTTCAGCCGATGCGACTTGTCTGTCGCTGAACAGTCGCTTTTTATGTATTCAGCACCTATGTATAATGTTGTAAAAATGCTCTAGAAGCTAAAGTCGCAGAAATGTCACACATATTTGGCCTGCAACTTTCTGTGCGACAAATTCAGACAGGAAAAATCAGTATAAATCCTTAGAAAATTATCCCCCAGTGTCTCCATCTGCTGGCGGTATTGAATAAGCATTGCTGCACTGATGGGGTATGCATTAGACGAAAAAAAAGAAGAAAAAGAAGAATAATACGCCCAGAAAAGAGGCGAAAAGGAGAAAAACGTAAAAAAACGTGAAAAAAAAGTAAGAGGAAGAGAAGGGAAAAAAAGGTGGAAATGGGTTTAAAAGTGATTTCGGCGGAGAAATATATATATATATATATATATATATATATATATATATATATATGCGCACACACACACATAGATATAAACGTATTCTCCGTTGAGATATTGCAGCCGCTGCTGTGTCCAGGCCCAGGAGCCTTAGCACTGTGCTGTGATGTCACTCAATACCACTGACATCACTAGGTGTAAACAACATCTCTCCTTTGCTGTGTATGTGACTATGGAGCTGTTTGGTGATGTCGTCTATTACGGCCTTCATAGAAGCAACAGGAGATTGTTGCATCCATCTTGAACCCTCAGAACTACAGTGCTATGATGTCACTCACTTCCACAGGCCTTGCAGAGTGTAAACAACAACAACCCAGCTTTGTTGTGTATGTAACCAAAGGGATTTGTGATGTCACCTAGAACCTTCACAGCAGCGACAGCTTTATGAGGAGCATCAGCACTGCTCTGCCTGAGCAGAACCATCACCGCCATAGGTTGTCAAATAACCCGGATTTAACCCACACAGGTAAGTCCAATGGGGTGCAGGCATGTCCTCTATGCTTACAGCTTCCCGTGGGTGTTGGTTTGATACCGTTTGGGGACAGCCAAGGAGGCATCTGCAGGCAACAAAGGTAGGTGTGTGCTTGTGTGTGTGTTTCCTATGCAGATCCTAAGCCCAGTGTCACATGCAAGTAGGAGGAGTAAGAAGGGTTCCTGGCAAATCCGGGTTATGGATTGCATTTAAAAAGGCCCCGTGGGAGTGCAATGGGCCCCTGTCTTGCTGCTTAGCAATAATGGTATGGGTTTAGGTTCTGCTGTGTGTACTGGTGGTTGACTGCCCCCCAGCCCAGAGTGTGCATGGAAAATTGTCTGGCAGCCTCCCTGACAGCAAGCAGTGATAGTGCCCATGAAGGGGACCTTGTTGGGCCCGCCCCTTTCACGGTTATCGCTTCTCGGCCTTTTGGCTAAGATCAAGTGTAGTATCTGTTCTTATCAGTTTAATATCTGATACGTCCCCTATCTGGGGACCATATATTAAATGGATTTTTGAGAACGGGGGCCGATTTCGAAGCTTGCTTCCGTCGCCCTATGCATTGACCCGATATGGCAGTATCTTCGGGTACAGTGCACCACCCCCTTACAGGGTTAAAAAGAAAGATTCCTACTTTCATTGCTACCTGCTTGCTGGCTAGCCAGCTAGCCAGCCCTGTGGGCCTTGCTGCTGCTGCAGCCAATAAACAAAAGGTGGTGCTGCTGCTGCTTCTGCTGCTTCTGCTTCTGCTTGTGTCTGGCCCCTGTTGGAGCGTCCAGGCACAGGACTTCTGCTGCTGCTGACTAAATGGCCTCCTTAATTGGATCATTTGAGTAGCCAGCACACCTGTGCAGGTAGGGCATGACATGATAGGCAGCTGCCTTGATAGCGGGTGGGTGCTGAATGTTCCTAATTGACAAAATAAGATTAATGCTTATGAAGAAATATAAAATCTCATCCCTTCCCCAATATCGCGCCACACCCCTACCCCTTAATTCCCTGGTTGAACGTGATGGACATATGTCTTTTTTCGACCGTACTAACTATGTAACTATGTAACATAACATGGGGGGGGGGGGTCTCCTGGCTGTTCACACAGGTGTGTCATTGCTGTACATTGACCATGCATTGCTTCTGTGGTATTGCAAAGGCAAAGACAAATGCTTCCAGCCATCCATTGCACTAATGGATTGGTCATCAGCTGGCTGTCTATGTCCCGCATCAATATAGACCAAAGTACAGAGGGTTAGGCTATGCTATTGTGCACCTACCTGATGCATCAGAAGGTGCGAGGCCCTTGCTAAATTCTGTGCACAGACTTTGAGATCTATGCTTTAGACTGTATCTAAACCTGCTCCAACATGGACTGACATTCTGGCCTACTTTCAGCCGATGCGACTTGTCTGTCGCTGAACAGTCGCTTTTTATGTATTCAGCACCTATGTATAATGTTGTAAAAATGCTCTAGAAGCTAAAGTCGCAGAAATGTCACACATATTTGGCCTGCAACTTTCTGTGCGACAAATTCAGACAGGAAAAATCAGTATAAATCCTTAGAAAATTATCCCCCAGTGTCTCCATCTGCTGGCGGTATTGAATAAGCATTGCTGCACTGATGGGGTATGCATTAGACGAAAAAAAAGAAGAAAAAGAAGAATAATACGCCCAGAAAAGAGGCGAAAAGGAGAAAAACGTAAAAAAACGTGAAAAAAAAGTAAGAGGAAGAGAAGGGAAAAAAAGGTGGAAATGGGTTTAAAAGTGATTTCGGCGGAGAAATATATATATATATATATATATATATATATATATATATATATATATGCGCACACACACACATAGATATAAACGTATTCTCCGTTGAGATATTGCAGCCGCTGCTGTGTCCAGGCCCAGGAGCCTTAGCACTGTGCTGTGATGTCACTCAATACCACTGACATCACTAGGTGTAAACAACATCTCTCCTTTGCTGTGTATGTGACTATGGAGCTGTTTGGTGATGTCGTCTATTACGGCCTTCATAGAAGCAACAGGAGATTGTTGCATCCATCTTGAACCCTCAGAACTACAGTGCTATGATGTCACTCACTTCCACAGGCCTTGCAGAGTGTAAACAACAACAACCCAGCTTTGTTGTGTATGTAACCAAAGGGATTTGTGATGTCACCTAGAACCTTCACAGCAGCGACAGCTTTATGAGGAGCATCAGCACTGCTCTGCCTGAGCAGAACCATCACCGCCATAGGTTGTCAAATAACCCGGATTTAACCCACACAGGTAAGTCCAATGGGGTGCAGGCATGTCCTCTATGCTTACAGCTTCCCGTGGGTGTTGGTTTGATACCGTTTGGGGACAGCCAAGGAGGCATCTGCAGGCAACAAAGGTAGGTGTGTGCTTGTGTGTGTGTTTCCTATGCAGATCCTAAGCCCAGTGTCACATGCAAGTAGGAGGAGTAAGAAGGGTTCCTGGCAAATCCGGGTTATGGATTGCATTTAAAAAGGCCCCGTGGGAGTGCAATGGGCCCCTGTCTTGCTGCTTAGCAATAATGGTATGGGTTTAGGTTCTGCTGTGTGTACTGGTGGTTGACTGCCCCCCAGCCCAGAGTGTGCATGGAAAATTGTCTGGCAGCCTCCCTGACAGCAAGCAGTGATAGTGCCCATGAAGGGGACCTTGTTGGGCCCACCCCTTTCACGGTTATCGCTTCTCGGCCTTTTGGCTAAGATCAAGTGTAGTATCTGTTCTTCTCGGCCTTTTGGCTAAGATCAAGTGTAGTATCTGTTCTTATCAGTTTTCATGCTGGTGGGGATGGGTGCTGCATGGAGGATGCAGGTGTACCAGGGCTTTCCGGGGCTGGTTCTGAGGAATCAGCTCGACGGCTGCCCCGATGTGACCTGTTCCCTCCGGGTCTCGCCATGAGGCTGAGAGGGTCTAGAGCCGAGGTACTTTTGTGCCTCGGGGAGTGGTGACCCCGAGGTGCCGAAACTCACTGGGAGAATAGACTCACTGAGTTGAAGCACGGGCACCATAATCTCTTCACCTTGTGGCACTCACCTCTTGATTCCCGGCCTTCTGGCTAGGATCAGAGAAATTTTTATAGATCCGGCCGGATGTCCGGGCAGTATATCTGCACACATTCACTTATTTATTTCTTTTTTGTCTCACTGTGTCACTTTTTGCGTGTTGTGTGTTCACAGGATTGGTCAGGATGCGGTAGCCCTTCTGGGTGTCCCTCCTGGCGGTCTAGGGGAGGTGTGTGTGGCCATTAGGTTCCGCACCTCCCTGCAAACACCCCGGGTACTCCTGCTTTGGCAGGGTACCTACCGTAATCGGCTCTGCGGGCAGATACCTTGGCTAACGCCAAGGGGGATGCCGGGAGCATTTGTGGTCCCCTAGTAGCTTCGGCGAAAAGGGACATCGAACCTGGAACCTCGCAGGTACCTTTTGGTCCGGAGGCGAAGGGTAAGGTTTGTTGGGGGGCCTCTCTCCTATCGGAGAAGGGCTTGCGATAGACCGCATCCTTTGTGCACGTTTTTTTAGTGTAACACGTTTGCACTTTTTCTTGCACTTTGGGTGAATCGAAAGCACGTTCCTCGGCTTTAGATAAAAAAAAAAAAAAAAAAAATCTGTTCTTATCAGTTTAATATCTGATACGTCCCCTATCTGGGGACCATATATTAAATGGATTTTTGAGAACGGGGGCCGATTTCGAAGCTTGCTTCCGTCGCCCTATGCATTGACCCGATATGGCAGTATCTTCGGGTACAGTGCACCACCCCCTTACAGGGTTAAAAAGAAAGATTCCTACTTTCATTGTTACCTGCTTGCTGGCTAGCCAGCTAGCCAGCCCTGTGGGCCTTGCTGCTGCTGCAGCCAATAAACAAAAGGTGGTGCTGCTGCTGCTTCTGCTGCTTCTGCTTCTGCTTGTGTCTGGCCCCTGTTGGAGCGTCCAGGCACAGGACTTCTGCTGCTGCTGACTAAATGGCCTCCTTAATTGGATCATTTGAGTAGCCAGCACACCTGTGCAGGTAGGGCATGACATGATAGGCAGCTGCCTTGATAGCGGGTGGGTGCTGAATGTTCCTAATTGACAAAATAAGATTAATGCTTATGAAGAAATATAAAATCTCATCCCTTCCCCAATATCGCGCCACACCCCTACCCCTTAATTCCCTGGTTGAACGTGATGGACATATGTCTTTTTTCGACCGTACTAACTATGTAACTATGTAACATAACATGGGGGGGGGGGGGTCTCCTGGCTGTTCACACAGGTGTGTCATTGCTGTACATTGACCATGCATTGCTTCTGTGGTATTGCAAAGGCAAAGACAAATGCTTCCAGCCATCCATTGCACTAATGGATTGGTCATCAGCTGGCTGTCTATGTCCCGCATCAATATAGACCAAAGTACAGAGGGTTAGGCTATGCTATTGTGCACCTACCTGATGCATCAGAAGGTGCGAGGCCCTTGCTAAATTCTGTGCACAGACTTTGAGATCTATGCTTTAGACTGTATCTAAACCTGCTCCAACATGGACTGACATTCTGGCCTACTTTCAGCCGATGCGACTTGTCTGTCGCTGAACAGTCGCTTTTTATGTATTCAGCACCTATGTATAATGTTGTAAAAATGCTCTAGAAGCTAAAGTCGCAGAAATGTCACACATATTTGGCCTGCAACTTTCTGTGCGACAAATTCAGACAGGAAAAATCAGTATAAATCCTTAGAAAATTATCCCCCAGTGTCTCCATCTGCTGGCGGTATTGAATAAGCATTGCTGCACTGATGGGGTATGCATTAGACGAAAAAAAAGAAGAAAAAGAAGAATAATACGCCCAGAAAAGAGGCGAAAAGGAGAAAAACGTAAAAAAACGTGAAAAAAAAGTAAGAGGAAGAGAAGGGAAAAAAAGGTGGAAATGGGTTTAAAAGTGATTTCGGCGGAGAAATATATATATATATATATATATATATATATATATATATGCGCACACACACACATAGATATAAACGTATTCTCCGTTGAGATATTGCAGCCGCTGCTGTGTCCAGGCCCAGGAGCCTTAGCACTGTGCTGTGATGTCACTCAATACCACTGACATCACTAGGTGTAAACAACATCTCTCCTTTGCTGTGTATGTGACTATGGAGCTGTTTGGTGATGTCGTCTATTACGGCCTTCATAGAAGCAACAGGAGATTGTTGCATCCATCTTGAACCCTCAGAACTACAGTGCTATGATGTCACTCACTTCCACAGGCCTTGCAGAGTGTAAACAACAACAACCCAGCTTTGTTGTGTATGTAACCAAAGGGATTTGTGATGTCACCTAGAACCTTCACAGCAGCGACAGCTTTATGAGGAGCATCAGCACTGCTCTGCCTGAGCAGAACCATCACCGCCATAGGTTGTCAAATAACCCGGATTTAACCCACACAGGTAAGTCCAATGGGGTGCAGGCATGTCCTCTATGCTTACAGCTTCCCGTGGGTGTTGGTTTGATACCGTTTGGGGACAGCCAAGGAGGCATCTGCAGGCAACAAAGGTAGGTGTGTGCTTGTGTGTGTGTTTCCTATGCAGATCCTAAGCCCAGTGTCACATGCAAGTAGGAGGAGTAAGAAGGGTTCCTGGCAAATCCGGGTTATGGATTGCATTTAAAAAGGCCCCGTGGGAGTGCAATGGGCCCCTGTCTTGCTGCTTAGCAATAATGGTATGGGTTTAGGTTCTGCTGTGTGTACTGGTGGTTGACTGCCCCCCAGCCCAGAGTGTGCATGGAAAATTGTCTGGCAGCCTCCCTGACAGCAAGCAGTGATAGTGCCCATGAAGGGGACCTTGTTGGGCCCGCCCCTTTCACGGTTATCGCTTCTCGGCCTTTTGGCTAAGATCAAGTGTAGTATCTGTTCTTATCAGTTTAATATCTGATACGTCCCCTATCTGGGGACCATATATTAAATGGATTTTTGAGAACGGGGGCCGATTTCGAAGCTTGCTTCCGTCGCCCTATGCATTGACCCGATATGGCAGTATCTTCGGGTACAGTGCACCACCCCCTTACAGGGTTAAAAAGAAAGATTCCTACTTTCATTGCTACCTGCTTGCTGGCTAGCCAGCTAGCCAGCCCTGTGGGCCTTGCTGCTGCTGCAGCCAATAAACAAAAGGTGGTGCTGCTGCTGCTTCTGCTGCTTCTGCTTCTGCTTGTGTCTGGCCCCTGTTGGAGCGTCCAGGCACAGGACTTCTGCTGCTGCTGACTAAATGGCCTCCTTAATTGGATCATTTGAGTAGCCAGCACACCTGTGCAGGTAGGGCATGACATGATAGGCAGCTGCCTTGATAGCGGGTGGGTGCTGAATGTTCCTAATTGACAAAATAAGATTAATGCTTATGAAGAAATATAAAATCTCATCCCTTCCCCAATATCGCGCCACACCCCTACCCCTTAATTCCCTGGTTGAACGTGATGGACATATGTCTTTTTTCGACCGTACTAACTATGTAACTATGTAACATAACATGGGGGGGGGGGGGGTCTCCTGGCTGTTCACACAGGTGTGTCATTGCTGTACATTGACCATGCATTGCTTCTGTGGTATTGCAAAGGCAAAGACAAATGCTTCCAGCCATCCATTGCACTAATGGATTGGTCATCAGCTGGCTGTCTATGTCCCGCATCAATATAGACCAAAGTACAGAGGGTTAGGCTATGCTATTGTGCACCTACCTGATGCATCAGAAGGTGCGAGGCCCTTGCTAAATTCTGTGCACAGACTTTGAGATCTATGCTTTAGACTGTATCTAAACCTGCTCCAACATGGACTGACATTCTGGCCTACTTTCAGCCGATGCGACTTGTCTGTCGCTGAACAGTCGCTTTTTATGTATTCAGCACCTATGTATAATGTTGTAAAAATGCTCTAGAAGCTAAAGTCGCAGAAATGTCACACATATTTGGCCTGCAACTTTCTGTGCGACAAATTCAGACAGGAAAAATCAGTATAAATCCTTAGAAAATTATCCCCCAGTGTCTCCATCTGCTGGCGGTATTGAATAAGCATTGCTGCACTGATGGGGTATGCATTAGACGAAAAAAAAGAAGAAAAAGAAGAATAATACGCCCAGAAAAGAGGCGAAAAGGAGAAAAACGTAAAAAAACGTGAAAAAAAAGTAAGAGGAAGAGAAGGGAAAAAAAGGTGGAAATGGGTTTAAAAGTGATTTCGGCGGAGAAATATATATATATATATATATATATATATATATATATATATATGCGCACACACACACATAGATATAAACGTATTCTCCGTTGAGATATTGCAGCCGCTGCTGTGTCCAGGCCCAGGAGCCTTAGCACTGTGCTGTGATGTCACTCAATACCACTGACATCACTAGGTGTAAACAACATCTCTCCTTTGCTGTGTATGTGACTATGGAGCTGTTTGGTGATGTCGTCTATTACGGCCTTCATAGAAGCAACAGGAGATTGTTGCATCCATCTTGAACCCTCAGAACTACAGTGCTATGATGTCACTCACTTCCACAGGCCTTGCAGAGTGTAAACAACAACAACCCAGCTTTGTTGTGTATGTAACCAAAGGGATTTGTGATGTCACCTAGAACCTTCACAGCAGCGACAGCTTTATGAGGAGCATCAGCACTGCTCTGCCTGAGCAGAACCATCACCGCCATAGGTTGTCAAATAACCCGGATTTAACCCACACAGGTAAGTCCAATGGGGTGCAGGCATGTCCTCTATGCTTACAGCTTCCCGTGGGTGTTGGTTTGATACCGTTTGGGGACAGCCAAGGAGGCATCTGCAGGCAACAAAGGTAGGTGTGTGCTTGTGTGTGTGTTTCCTATGCAGATCCTAAGCCCAGTGTCACATGCAAGTAGGAGGAGTAAGAAGGGTTCCTGGCAAATCCGGGTTATGGATTGCATTTAAAAAGGCCCCGTGGGAGTGCAATGGGCCCCTGTCTTGCTGCTTAGCAATAATGGTATGGGTTTAGGTTCTGCTGTGTGTACTGGTGGTTGACTGCCCCCCAGCCCAGAGTGTGCATGGAAAATTGTCTGGCAGCCTCCCTGACAGCAAGCAGTGATAGTGCCCATGAAGGGGACCTTGTTGGGCCCGCCCCTTTCACGGTTATCGCTTCTCGGCCTTTTGGCTAAGATCAAGTGTAGTATCTGTTCTTATCAGTTTAATATCTGATACGTCCCCTATCTGGGGACCATATATTAAATGGATTTTTGAGAACGGGGGCCGATTTCGAAGCTTGCTTCCGTCGCCCTATGCATTGACCCGATATGGCAGTATCTTCGGGTACAGTGCACCACCCCCTTACAGGGTTAAAAAGAAAGATTCCTACTTTCATTGCTACCTGCTTGCTGGCTAGCCAGCTAGCCAGCCCTGTGGGCCTTGCTGCTGCTGCAGCCAATAAACAAAAGGTGGTGCTGCTGCTGCTTCTGCTGCTTCTGCTTCTGCTTGTGTCTGGCCCCTGTTGGAGCGTCCAGGCACAGGACTTCTGCTGCTGCTGACTAAATGGCCTCCTTAATTGGATCATTTGAGTAGCCAGCACACCTGTGCAGGTAGGGCATGACATGATAGGCAGCTGCCTTGATAGCGGGTGGGTGCTGAATGTTCCTAATTGACAAAATAAGATTAATGCTTATGAAGAAATATAAAATCTCATCCCTTCCCCAATATCGCGCCACACCCCTACCCCTTAATTCCCTGGTTGAACGTGATGGACATATGTCTTTTTTCGACCGTACTAACTATGTAACTATGTAACATAACATGGGGGGGGGGGGGTCTCCTGGCTGTTCACACAGGTGTGTCATTGCTGTACATTGACCATGCATTGCTTCTGTGGTATTGCAAAGGCAAAGACAAATGCTTCCAGCCATCCATTGCACTAATGGATTGGTCATCAGCTGGCTGTCTATGTCCCGCATCAATATAGACCAAAGTACAGAGGGTTAGGCTATGCTATTGTGCACCTACCTGATGCATCAGAAGGTGCGAGGCCCTTGCTAAATTCTGTGCACAGACTTTGAGATCTATGCTTTAGACTGTATCTAAACCTGCTCCAACATGGACTGACATTCTGGCCTACTTTCAGCCGATGCGACTTGTCTGTCGCTGAACAGTCGCTTTTTATGTATTCAGCACCTATGTATAATGTTGTAAAAATGCTCTAGAAGCTAAAGTCGCAGAAATGTCACACATATTTGGCCTGCAACTTTCTGTGCGACAAATTCAGACAGGAAAAATCAGTATAAATCCTTAGAAAATTATCCCCCAGTGTCTCCATCTGCTGGCGGTATTGAATAAGCATTGCTGCACTGATGGGGTATGCATTAGACGAAAAAAAAGAAGAAAAAGAAGAATAATACGCCCAGAAAAGAGGCGAAAAGGAGAAAAACGTAAAAAAACGTGAAAAAAAAGTAAGAGGAAGAGAAGGGAAAAAAAGGTGGAAATGGGTTTAAAAGTGATTTCGGCGGAGAAATATATATATATATATATATATATATATATATATATATATATATATATATGCGCACACACACACATAGATATAAACGTATTCTCCGTTGAGATATTGCAGCCGCTGCTGTGTCCAGGCCCAGGAGCCTTAGCACTGTGCTGTGATGTCACTCAATACCACTGACATCACTAGGTGTAAACAACATCTCTCCTTTGCTGTGTATGTGACTATGGAGCTGTTTGGTGATGTCGTCTATTACGGCCTTCATAGAAGCAACAGGAGATTGTTGCATCCATCTTGAACCCTCAGAACTACAGTGCTATGATGTCACTCACTTCCACAGGCCTTGCAGAGTGTAAACAACAACAACCCAGCTTTGTTGTGTATGTAACCAAAGGGATTTGTGATGTCACCTAGAACCTTCACAGCAGCGACAGCTTTATGAGGAGCATCAGCACTGCTCTGCCTGAGCAGAACCATCACCGCCATAGGTTGTCAAATAACCCGGATTTAACCCACACAGGTAAGTCCAATGGGGTGCAGGCATGTCCTCTATGCTTACAGCTTCCCGTGGGTGTTGGTTTGATACCGTTTGGGGACAGCCAAGGAGGCATCTGCAGGCAACAAAGGTAGGTGTGTGCTTGTGTGTGTGTTTCCTATGCAGATCCTAAGCCCAGTGTCACATGCAAGTAGGAGGAGTAAGAAGGGTTCCTGGCAAATCCGGGTTATGGATTGCATTTAAAAAGGCCCCGTGGGAGTGCAATGGGCCCCTGTCTTGCTGCTTAGCAATAATGGTATGGGTTTAGGTTCTGCTGTGTGTACTGGTGGTTGACTGCCCCCCAGCCCAGAGTGTGCATGGAAAATTGTCTGGCAGCCTCCCTGACAGCAAGCAGTGATAGTGCCCATGAAGGGGACCTTGTTGGGCCCGCCCCTTTCACGGTTATCGCTTCTCGGCCTTTTGGCTAAGATCAAGTGTAGTATCTGTTCTTATCAGTTTAATATCTGATACGTCCCCTATCTGGGGACCATATATTAAATGGATTTTTGAGAACGGGGGCCGATTTCGAAGCTTGCTTCCGTCGCCCTATGCATTGACCCGATATGGCAGTATCTTCGGGTACAGTGCACCACCCCCTTACAGGGTTAAAAAGAAAGATTCCTACTTTCATTGCTACCTGCTTGCTGGCTAGCCAGCTAGCCAGCCCTGTGGGCCTTGCTGCTGCTGCAGCCAATAAACAAAAGGTGGTGCTGCTGCTGCTTCTGCTGCTTCTGCTTCTGCTTGTGTCTGGCCCCTGTTGGAGCGTCCAGGCACAGGACTTCTGCTGCTGCTGACTAAATGGCCTCCTTAATTGGATCATTTGAGTAGCCAGCACACCTGTGCAGGTAGGGCATGACATGATAGGCAGCTGCCTTGATAGCGGGTGGGTGCTGAATGTTCCTAATTGACAAAATAAGATTAATGCTTATGAAGAAATATAAAATCTCATCCCTTCCCCAATATCGCGCCACACCCCTACCCCTTAATTCCCTGGTTGAACGTGATGGACATATGTCTTTTTTCGACCGTACTAACTATGTAACTATGTAACATAACATGGGGGGGGGGGGGTCTCCTGGCTGTTCACACAGGTGTGTCATTGCTGTACATTGACCATGCATTGCTTCTGTGGTATTGCAAAGGCAAAGACAAATGCTTCCAGCCATCCATTGCACTAATGGATTGGTCATCAGCTGGCTGTCTATGTCCCGCATCAATATAGACCAAAGTACAGAGGGTTAGGCTATGCTATTGTGCACCTACCTGATGCATCAGAAGGTGCGAGGCCCTTGCTAAATTCTGTGCACAGACTTTGAGATCTATGCTTTAGACTGTATCTAAACCTGCTCCAACATGGACTGACATTCTGGCCTACTTTCAGCCGATGCGACTTGTCTGTCGCTGAACAGTCGCTTTTTATGTATTCAGCACCTATGTATAATGTTGTAAAAATGCTCTAGAAGCTAAAGTCGCAGAAATGTCACACATATTTGGCCTGCAACTTTCTGTGCGACAAATTCAGACAGGAAAAATCAGTATAAATCCTTAGAAAATTATCCCCCAGTGTCTCCATCTGCTGGCGGTATTGAATAAGCATTGCTGCACTGATGGGGTATGCATTAGACGAAAAAAAAGAAGAAAAAGAAGAATAATACGCCCAGAAAAGAGGCGAAAAGGAGAAAAACGTAAAAAAACGTGAAAAAAAAGTAAGAGGAAGAGAAGGGAAAAAAAGGTGGAAATGGGTTTAAAAGTGATTTCGGCGGAGAAATATATATATATATATATATATATATATATATATATATATATATGCGCACACACACACATAGATATAAACGTATTCTCCGTTGAGATATTGCAGCCGCTGCTGTGTCCAGGCCCAGGAGCCTTAGCACTGTGCTGTGATGTCACTCAATACCACTGACATCACTAGGTGTAAACAACATCTCTCCTTTGCTGTGTATGTGACTATGGAGCTGTTTGGTGATGTCGTCTATTACGGCCTTCATAGAAGCAACAGGAGATTGTTGCATCCATCTTGAACCCTCAGAACTACAGTGCTATGATGTCACTCACTTCCACAGGCCTTGCAGAGTGTAAACAACAACAACCCAGCTTTGTTGTGTATGTAACCAAAGGGATTTGTGATGTCACCTAGAACCTTCACAGCAGCGACAGCTTTATGAGGAGCATCAGCACTGCTCTGCCTGAGCAGAACCATCACCGCCATAGGTTGTCAAATAACCCGGATTTAACCCACACAGGTAAGTCCAATGGGGTGCAGGCATGTCCTCTATGCTTACAGCTTCCCGTGGGTGTTGGTTTGATACCGTTTGGGGACAGCCAAGGAGGCATCTGCAGGCAACAAAGGTAGGTGTGTGCTTGTGTGTGTGTTTCCTATGCAGATCCTAAGCCCAGTGTCACATGCAAGTAGGAGGAGTAAGAAGGGTTCCTGGCAAATCCGGGTTATGGATTGCATTTAAAAAGGCCCCGTGGGAGTGCAATGGGCCCCTGTCTTGCTGCTTAGCAATAATGGTATGGGTTTAGGTTCTGCTGTGTGTACTGGTGGTTGACTGCCCCCCAGCCCAGAGTGTGCATGGAAAATTGTCTGGCAGCCTCCCTGACAGCAAGCAGTGATAGTGCCCATGAAGGGGACCTTGTTGGGCCCGCCCCTTTCACGGTTATCGCTTCTCGGCCTTTTGGCTAAGATCAAGTGTAGTATCTGTTCTTATCAGTTTAATATCTGATACGTCCCCTATCTGGGGACCATATATTAAATGGATTTTTGAGAACGGGGGCCGATTTCGAAGCTTGCTTCCGTCGCCCTATGCATTGACCCGATATGGCAGTATCTTCGGGTACAGTGCACCACCCCCTTACAGGGTTAAAAAGAAAGATTCCTACTTTCATTGCTACCTGCTTGCTGGCTAGCCAGCTAGCCAGCCCTGTGGGCCTTGCTGCTGCTGCAGCCAATAAATAAAAGGTGGTGCTGCTGCTGCTTCTGCTGCTTCTGCTTCTGCTTGTGTCTGGCCCCTGTTGGAGCGTCCAGGCACAGGACTTCTGCTGCTGCTGACTAAATGGCCTCCTTAATTGGATCATTTGAGTAGCCAGCACACCTGTGCAGGTAGGGCATGACATGATAGGCAGCTGCCTTGATAGCGGGTGGGTGCTGAATGTTCCTAATTGACAAAATAAGATTAATGCTTATGAAGAAATATAAAATCTCATCCCTTCCCCAATATCGCGCCACACCCCTACCCCTTAATTCCCTGGTTGAACGTGATGGACATATGTCTTTTTTCGACCGTACTAACTATGTAACTATGTAACATAACATGGGGGGGGGGGGGGTCTCCTGGCTGTTCACACAGGTGTGTCATTGCTGTACATTGACCATGCATTGCTTCTGTGGTATTGCAAAGGCAAAGACAAATGCTTCCAGCCATCCATTGCACTAATGGATTGGTCATCAGCTGGCTGTCTATGTCCCGCATCAATATAGACCAAAGTACAGAGGGTTAGGCTATGCTATTGTGCACCTACCTGATGCATCAGAAGGTGCGAGGCCCTTGCTAAATTCTGTGCACAGACTTTGAGATCTATGCTTTAGACTGTATCTAAACCTGCTCCAACATGGACTGACATTCTGGCCTACTTTCAGCCGATGCGACTTGTCTGTCGCTGAACAGTCGCTTTTTATGTATTCAGCACCTATGTATAATGTTGTAAAAATGCTCTAGAAGCTAAAGTCGCAGAAATGTCACACATATTTGGCCTGCAACTTTCTGTGCGACAAATTCAGACAGGAAAAATCAGTATAAATCCTTAGAAAATTATCCCCCAGTGTCTCCATCTGCTGGCGGTATTGAATAAGCATTGCTGCACTGATGGGGTATGCATTAGACGAAAAAAAAGAAGAAAAAGAAGAATAATACGCCCAGAAAAGAGGCGAAAAGGAGAAAAACGTAAAAAAACGTGAAAAAAAAGTAAGAGGAAGAGAAGGGAAAAAAAGGTGGAAATGGGTTTAAAAGTGATTTCGGCGGAGAAATATATATATATATATATATATATATATATATATATATATATATGCGCACACACACACATAGATATAAACGTATTCTCCGTTGAGATATTGCAGCCGCTGCTGTGTCCAGGCCCAGGAGCCTTAGCACTGTGCTGTGATGTCACTCAATACCACTGACATCACTAGGTGTAAACAACATCTCTCCTTTGCTGTGTATGTGACTATGGAGCTGTTTGGTGATGTCGTCTATTACGGCCTTCATAGAAGCAACAGGAGATTGTTGCATCCATCTTGAACCCTCAGAACTACAGTGCTATGATGTCACTCACTTCCACAGGCCTTGCAGAGTGTAAACAACAACAACCCAGCTTTGTTGTGTATGTAACCAAAGGGATTTGTGATGTCACCTAGAACCTTCACAGCAGCGACAGCTTTATGAGGAGCATCAGCACTGCTCTGCCTGAGCAGAACCATCACCGCCATAGGTTGTCAAATAACCCGGATTTAACCCACACAGGTAAGTCCAATGGGGTGCAGGCATGTCCTCTATGCTTACAGCTTCCCGTGGGTGTTGGTTTGATACCGTTTGGGGACAGCCAAGGAGGCATCTGCAGGCAACAAAGGTAGGTGTGTGCTTGTGTGTGTGTTTCCTATGCAGATCCTAAGCCCAGTGTCACATGCAAGTAGGAGGAGTAAGAAGGGTTCCTGGCAAATCCGGGTTATGGATTGCATTTAAAAAGGCCCCGTGGGAGTGCAATGGGCCCCTGTCTTGCTGCTTAGCAATAATGGTATGGGTTTAGGTTCTGCTGTGTGTACTGGTGGTTGACTGCCCCCCAGCCCAGAGTGTGCATGGAAAATTGTCTGGCAGCCTCCCTGACAGCAAGCAGTGATAGTGCCCATGAAGGGGACCTTGTTGGGCCCGCCCCTTTCACGGTTATCGCTTCTCGGCCTTTTGGCTAAGATCAAGTGTAGTATCTGTTCTTATCAGTTTAATATCTGATACGTCCCCTATCTGGGGACCATATATTAAATGGATTTTTGAGAACGGGGGCCGATTTCGAAGCTTGCTTCCGTCGCCCTATGCATTGACCCGATATGGCAGTATCTTCGGGTACAGTGCACCACCCCCTTACAGGGTTAAAAAGAAAGATTCCTACTTTCATTGCTACCTGCTTGCTGGCTAGCCAGCTAGCCAGCCCTGTGGGCCTTGCTGCTGCTGCAGCCAATAAACAAAAGGTGGTGCTGCTGCTGCTTCTGCTGCTTCTGCTTCTGCTTGTGTCTGGCCCCTGTTGGAGCGTCCAGGCACAGGACTTCTGCTGCTGCTGACTAAATGGCCTCCTTAATTGGATCATTTGAGTAGCCAGCACACCTGTGCAGGTAGGGCATGACATGATAGGCAGCTGCCTTGATAGCGGGTGGGTGCTGAATGTTCCTAATTGACAAAATAAGATTAATGCTTATGAAGAAATATAAAATCTCATCCCTTCCCCAATATCGCGCCACACCCCTACCCCTTAATTCCCTGGTTGAACGTGATGGACATATGTCTTTTTTCGACCGTACTAACTATGTAACTATGTAACATAACATGGGGGGGGGGGGGTCTCCTGGCTGTTCACACAGGTGTGTCATTGCTGTACATTGACCATGCATTGCTTCTGTGGTATTGCAAAGGCAAAGACAAATGCTTCCAGCCATCCATTGCACTAATGGATTGGTCATCAGCTGGCTGTCTATGTCCCGCATCAATATAGACCAAAGTACAGAGGGTTAGGCTATGCTATTGTGCACCTACCTGATGCATCAGAAGGTGCGAGGCCCTTGCTAAATTCTGTGCACAGACTTTGAGATCTATGCTTTAGACTGTATCTAAACCTGCTCCAACATGGACTGACATTCTGGCCTACTTTCAGCCGATGCGACTTGTCTGTCGCTGAACAGTCGCTTTTTATGTATTCAGCACCTATGTATAATGTTGTAAAAATGCTCTAGAAGCTAAAGTCGCAGAAATGTCACACATATTTGGCCTGCAACTTTCTGTGCGACAAATTCAGACAGGAAAAATCAGTATAAATCCTTAGAAAATTATCCCCCAGTGTCTCCATCTGCTGGCGGTATTGAATAAGCATTGCTGCACTGATGGGGTATGCATTAGACGAAAAAAAAGAAGAAAAAGAAGAATAATACGCCCAGAAAAGAGGCGAAAAGGAGAATAACGTAAAAAAACGTGAAAAAAAAGTAAGAGGAAGAGAAGGGAAAAAAAGGTGGAAATGGGTTTAAAAGTGATTTCGGCGGAGAAATATATATATATATATATATATATATATATATATATATATATATGCGCACACACACACATAGATATAAACGTATTCTCCGTTGAGATATTGCAGCCGCTGCTGTGTCCAGGCCCAGGAGCCTTAGCACTGTGCTGTGATGTCACTCAATACCACTGACATCACTAGGTGTAAACAACATCTCTCCTTTGCTGTGTATGTGACTATGGAGCTGTTTGGTGATGTCGTCTATTACGGCCTTCATAGAAGCAACAGGAGATTGTTGCATCCATCTTGAACCCTCAGAACTACAGTGCTATGATGTCACTCACTTCCACAGGCCTTGCAGAGTGTAAACAACAACAACCCAGCTTTGTTGTGTATGTAACCAAAGGGATTTGTGATGTCACCTAGAACCTTCACAGCAGCGACAGCTTTATGAGGAGCATCAGCACTGCTCTGCCTGAGCAGAACCATCACCGCCATAGGTTGTCAAATAACCCGGATTTAACCCACACAGGTAAGTCCAATGGGGTGCAGGCATGTCCTCTATGCTTACAGCTTCCCGTGGGTGTTGGTTTGATACCGTTTGGGGACAGCCAAGGAGGCATCTGCAGGCAACAAAGGTAGGTGTGTGCTTGTGTGTGTGTTTCCTATGCAGATCCTAAGCCCAGTGTCACATGCAAGTAGGAGGAGTAAGAAGGGTTCCTGGCAAATCCGGGTTATGGATTGCATTTAAAAAGGCCCCGTGGGAGTGCAATGGGCCCCTGTCTTGCTGCTTAGCAATAATGGTATGGGTTTAGGTTCTGCTGTGTGTACTGGTGGTTGACTGCCCCCCAGCCCAGAGTGTGCATGGAAAATTGTCTGGCAGCCTCCCTGACAGCAAGCAGTGATAGTGCCCATGAAGGGGACCTTGTTGGGCCCGCCCCTTTCACGGTTATCGCTTCTCGGCCTTTTGGCTAAGATCAAGTGTAGTATCTGTTCTTATCAGTTTAATATCTGATACGTCCCCTATCTGGGGACCATATATTAAATGGATTTTTGAGAACGGGGGCCGATTTCGAAGCTTGCTTCCGTCGCCCTATGCATTGACCCGATATGGCAGTATCTTCGGGTACAGTGCACCACCCCCTTACAGGGTTAAAAAGAAAGATTCCTACTTTCATTGCTACCTGCTTGCTGGCTAGCCAGCTAGCCAGCCCTGTGGGCCTTGCTGCTGCTGCAGCCAATAAACAAAAGGTGGTGCTGCTGCTGCTTCTGCTGCTTCTGCTTCTGCTTGTGTCTGGCCCCTGTTGGAGCGTCCAGGCACAGGACTTCTGCTGCTGCTGACTAAATGGCCTCCTTAATTGGATCATTTGAGTAGCCAGCACACCTGTGCAGGTAGGGCATGACATGATAGGCAGCTGCCTTGATAGCGGGTGGGTGCTGAATGTTCCTAATTGACAAAATAAGATTAATGCTTATGAAGAAATATAAAATCTCATCCCTTCCCCAATATCGCGCCACACCCCTACCCCTTAATTCCCTGGTTGAACGTGATGGACATATGTCTTTTTTCGACCGTACTAACTATGTAACTATGTAACATAACATGGGGGGGGGGGGGGGTCTCCTGGCTGTTCACACAGGTGTGTCATTGCTGTACATTGACCATGCATTGCTTCTGTGGTATTGCAAAGGCAAAGACAAATGCTTCCAGCCATCCATTGCACTAATGGATTGGTCATCAGCTGGCTGTCTATGTCCCGCATCAATATAGACCAAAGTACAGAGGGTTAGGCTATGCTATTGTGCACCTACCTGATGCATCAGAAGGTGCGAGGCCCTTGCTAAATTCTGTGCACAGACTTTGAGATCTATGCTTTAGACTGTATCTAAACCTGCTCCAACATGGACTGACATTCTGGCCTACTTTCAGCCGATGCGACTTGTCTGTCGCTGAACAGTCGCTTTTTATATTCAGCACCTATGTATAATGTTGTAAAAATGCTCTAGAAGCTAAAGTCGCAGAAATGTCACACATATTTGGCCTGCAACTTTCTGTGCGACAAATTCAGACAGGAAAAATCAGTATAAATCCTTAGAAAATTATCCCCCAGTGTCTCCATCTGCTGGCGGTATTGAATAAGCATTGCTGCACTGATGGGGTATGCATTAGACGAAAAAAAAGAAGAAAAAGAAGAATAATACGCCCAGAAAAGAGGCGAAAAGGAGAAAAACGTAAAAAAACGTGAAAAAAAAGTAAGAGGAAGAGAAGGGAAAAAAAGGTGGAAATGGGTTTAAAAGTGATTTCGGCGGAGAATATATATATATATATATATATATATATATATATATATATATATATATGCGCACACACACACATAGATATAAACGTATTCTCCGTTGAGATATTGCAGCCGCTGCTGTGTCCAGGCCCAGGAGCCTTAGCACTGTGCTGTGATGTCACTCAATACCACTGACATCACTAGGTGTAAACAACATCTCTCCTTTGCTGTGTATGTGACTATGGAGCTGTTTGGTGATGTCGTCTATTACGGCCTTCATAGAAGCAACAGGAGATTGTTGCATCCATCTTGAACCCTCAGAACTACAGTGCTATGATGTCACTCACTTCCACAGGCCTTGCAGAGTGTAAACAACAACAACCCAGCTTTGTTGTGTATGTAACCAAAGGGATTTGTGATGTCACCTAGAACCTTCACAGCAGCGACAGCTTTATGAGGAGCATCAGCACTGCTCTGCCTGAGCAGAACCATCACCGCCATAGGTTGTCAAATAACCCGGATTTAACCCACACAGGTAAGTCCAATGGGGTGCAGGCATGTCCTCTATGCTTACAGCTTCCCGTGGGTGTTGGTTTGATACCGTTTGGGGACAGCCAAGGAGGCATCTGCAGGCAACAAAGGTAGGTGTGTGCTTGTGTGTGTGTTTCCTATGCAGATCCTAAGCCCAGTGTCACATGCAAGTAGGAGGAGTAAGAAGGGTTCCTGGCAAATCCGGGTTATGGATTGCATTTAAAAAGGCCCCGTGGGAGTGCAATGGGCCCCTGTCTTGCTGCTTAGCAATAATGGTATGGGTTTAGGTTCTGCTGTGTGTACTGGTGGTTGACTGCCCCCCAGCCCAGAGTGTGCATGGAAAATTGTCTGGCAGCCTCCCTGACAGCAAGCAGTGATAGTGCCCATGAAGGGGACCTTGTTGGGCCCGCCCCTTTCACGGTTATCGCTTCTCGGCCTTTTGGCTAAGATCAAGTGTAGTATCTGTTCTTATCAGTTTAATATCTGATACGTCCCCTATCTGGGGACCATATATTAAATGGATTTTTGAGAACGGGGGCCGATTTCGAAGCTTGCTTCCGTCGCCCTATGCATTGACCCGATATGGCAGTATCTTCGGGTACAGTGCACCACCCCCTTACAGGGTTAAAAAGAAAGATTCCTACTTTCATTGCTACCTGCTTGCTGGCTAGCCAGCTAGCCAGCCCTGTGGGCCTTGCTGCTGCTGCAGCCAATAAACAAAAGGTGGTGCTGCTGCTGCTTCTGCTGCTTCTGCTTCTGCTTGTGTCTGGCCCCTGTTGGAGCGTCCAGGCACAGGACTTCTGCTGCTGCTGACTAAATGGCCTCCTTAATTGGATCATTTGAGTAGCCAGCACACCTGTGCAGGTAGGGCATGACATGATAGGCAGCTGCCTTGATAGCGGGTGGGTGCTGAATGTTCCTAATTGACAAAATAAGATTAATGCTTATGAAGAAATATAAAATCTCATCCCTTCCCCAATATCGCGCCACACCCCTACCCCTTAATTCCCTGGTTGAACGTGATGGACATATGTCTTTTTTCGACCGTACTAACTATGTAACTATGTAACATAACATGGGGGGGGGGGGGGTCTCCTGGCTGTTCACACAGGTGTGTCATTGCTGTACATTGACCATGCATTGCTTCTGTGGTATTGCAAAGGCAAAGACAAATGCTTCCAGCCATCCATTGCACTAATGGATTGGTCATCAGCTGGCTGTCTATGTCCCGCATCAATATAGACCAAAGTACAGAGGGTTAGGCTATGCTATTGTGCACCTACCTGATGCATCAGAAGGTGCGAGGCCCTTGCTAAATTCTGTGCACAGACTTTGAGATCTATGCTTTAGACTGTATCTAAACCTGCTCCAACATGGACTGACATTCTGGCCTACTTTCAGCCGATGCGACTTGTCTGTCGCTGAACAGTCGCTTTTTATGTATTCAGCACCTATGTATAATGTTGTAAAAATGCTCTAGAAGCTAAAGTCGCAGAAATGTCACACATATTTGGCCTGCAACTTTCTGTGCGACAAATTCAGACAGGAAAAATCAGTATAAATCCTTAGAAAATTATCCCCCAGTGTCTCCATCTGCTGGCGGTATTGAATAAGCATTGCTGCACTGATGGGGTATGCATTAGACGAAAAAAAAGAAGAAAAAGAAGAATAATACGCCCAGAAAAGAGGCGAAAAGGAGAAAAACGTAAAAAAACGTGAAAAAAAAG
This sequence comes from Hyla sarda, assembly GCF_029499605.1. Taxonomy (NCBI): domain Eukaryota; kingdom Metazoa; phylum Chordata; class Amphibia; order Anura; family Hylidae; genus Hyla; species Hyla sarda. Next base: position 80,757 of record NW_026607621.1, read on the forward strand.
TAAGAGGAAGAGAAGGGAAAAAAAGGTGGAAATGGGTTTAAAAGTGATTTCGGCGGAGAAATATATATATATATATATATATATATATATATATATATATATATATGCGCACACACACACATAGATATAAACGTATTCTCCGTTGAGATATTGCAGCCGCTGCTGTGTCCAGGCCCAGGAGCCTTAGCACTGTGCTGTGATGTCACTCAATACCACTGACATCACTAGGTGTAAACAACATCTCTCCTTTGCTGTGTATGTGACTATGGAGCTGTTTGGTGATGTCGTCTATTACGGCCTTCATAGAAGCAACAGGAGATTGTTGCATCCATCTTGAACCCTCAGAACTACAGTGCTATGATGTCACTCACTTCCACAGGCCTTGCAGAGTGTAAACAACAACAACCCAGCTTTGTTGTGTATGTAACCAAAGGGATTTGTGATGTCACCTAGAACCTTCACAGCAGCGACAGCTTTATGAGGAGCATCAGCACTGCTCTGCCTGAGCAGAACCATCACCGCCATAGGTTGTCAAATAACCCGGATTTAACCCACACAGGTAAGTCCAATGGGGTGCAGGCATGTCCTCTATGCTTACAGCTTCCCGTGGGTGTTGGTTTGATACCGTTTGGGGACAGCCAAGGAGGCATCTGCAGGCAACAAAGGTAGGTGTGTGCTTGTGTGTGTGTTTCCTATGCAGATCCTAAGCCCAGTGTCACATGCAAGTAGGAGGAGTAAGAAGGGTTCCTGGCAAATCCGGGTTATGGATTGCATTTAAAAAGGCCCCGTGGGAGTGCAATGGGCCCCTGTCTTGCTGCTTAGCAATAATGGTATGGGTTTAGGTTCTGCTGTGTGTACTGGTGGTTGACTGCCCCCCAGCCCAGAGTGTGCATGGAAAATTGTCTGGCAGCCTCCCTGACAGCAAGCAGTGATAGTGCCCATGAAGGGGACCTTGTTGGGCCCGCCCCTTTCACGGTTATCGCTTCTCGGCCTTTTGGCTAAGATCAAGTGTAGTATCTGTTCTTATCAGTTTAATATCTGATACGTCCCCTATCTGGGGACCATATATTAAATGGATTTTTGAGAACGGGGGCCGATTTCGAAGCTTGCTTCCGTCGCCCTATGCATTGACCCGATATGGCAGTATCTTCGGGTACAGTGCACCACCCCCTTACAGGGTTAAAAAGAAAGATTCCTACTTTCATTGCTACCTGCTTGCTGGCTAGCCAGCTAGCCAGCCCTGTGGGCCTTGCTGCTGCTGCAGCCAATAAACAAAAGGTGGTGCTGCTGCTGCTTCTGCTGCTTCTGCTTCTGCTTGTGTCTGGCCCCTGTTGGAGCGTCCAGGCACAGGACTTCTGCTGCTGCTGACTAAATGGCCTCCTTAATTGGATCATTTGAGTAGCCAGCACACCTGTGCAGGTAGGGCATGACATGATAGGCAGCTGCCTTGATAGCGGGTGGGTGCTGAATGTTCCTAATTGACAAAATAAGATTAATGCTTATGAAGAAATATAAAATCTCATCCCTTCCCCAATATCGCGCCACACCCCTACCCCTTAATTCCCTGGTTGAACGTGATGGACATATGTCTTTTTTCGACCGTACTAACTATGTAACTATGTAACATAACATGGGGGGGGGGGGGGTCTCCTGGCTGTTCACACAGGTGTGTCATTGCTGTACATTGACCATGCATTGCTTCTGTGGTATTGCAAAGGCAAAGACAAATGCTTCCAGCCATCCATTGCACTAATGGATTGGTCATCAGCTGGCTGTCTATGTCCCGCATCAATATAGACCAAAGTACAGAGGGTTAGGCTATGCTATTGTGCACCTACCTGATGCATCAGAAGGTGCGAGGCCCTTGCTAAATTCTGTGCACAGACTTTGAGATCTATGCTTTAGACTGTATCTAAACCTGCTCCAACATGGACTGACATTCTGGCCTACTTTCAGCCGATGCGACTTGTCTGTCGCTGAACAGTCGCTTTTTATGTATTCAGCACCTATGTATAATGTTGTAAAAATGCTCTAGAAGCTAAAGTCGCAGAAATGTCACACATATTTGGCCTGCAACTTTCTGTGCGACAAATTCAGACAGGAAAAATCAGTATAAATCCTTAGAAAATTATCCCCCAGTGTCTCCATCTGCTGGCGGTAATTGAATAAGCATTGCTGCACTGATGGGGTATGCATTAGACGAAAAAAAAGAAGAAAAAGAAGAATAATACGCCCAGAAAAGAGGCGAAAAGGAGAAAAACGTAAAAAAACGTGAAAAAAAAGTAAGAGGAAGAGAAGGGAAAAAAAGGTGGAAATGGGTTTAAAAGTGATTTCGGCGGAGAAATATATATATATATATATATATATATATATATATATATATATATGCGCACACACACACATAGATATAAACGTATTCTCCGTTGAGATATTGCAGCCGCTGCTGTGTCCAGGCCCAGGAGCCTTAGCACTGTGCTGTGATGTCACTCAATACCACTGACATCACTAGGTGTAAACAACATCTCTCCTTTGCTGTGTATGTGACTATGGAGCTGTTTGGTGATGTCGTCTATTACGGCCTTCATAGAAGCAACAGGAGATTGTTGCATCCATCTTGAACCCTCAGAACTACAGTGCTATGATGTCACTCACTTCCACAGGCCTTGCAGAGTGTAAACAACAACAACCCAGCTTTGTTGTGTATGTAACCAAAGGGATTTGTGATGTCACCTAGAACCTTCACAGCAGCGACAGCTTTATGAGGAGCATCAGCACTGCTCTGCCTGAGCAGAACCATCACCGCCATAGGTTGTCAAATAACCCGGATTTAACCCACACAGGTAAGTCCAATGGGGTGCAGGCATGTCCTCTATGCTTACAGCTTCCCGTGGGTGTTGGTTTGATACCGTTTGGGGACAGCCAAGGAGGCATCTGCAGGCAACAAAGGTAGGTGTGTGCTTGTGTGTGTGTTTCCTATGCAGATCCTAAGCCCAGTGTCACATGCAAGTAGGAGGAGTAAGAAGGGTTCCTGGCAAATCCGGGTTATGGATTGCATTTAAAAAGGCCCCGTGGGAGTGCAATGGGCCCCTGTCTTGCTGCTTAGCAATAATGGTATGGGTTTAGGTTCTGCTGTGTGTACTGGTGGTTGACTGCCCCCCAGCCCAGAGTGTGCATGGAAAATTGTCTGGCAGCCTCCCTGACAGCAAGCAGTGATAGTGCCCATGAAGGGGACCTTGTTGGGCCCGCCCCTTTCACGGTTATCGCTTCTCGGCCTTTTGGCTAAGATCAAGTGTAGTATCTGTTCTTATCAGTTTAATATCTGATACGTCCCCTATCTGGGGACCATATATTAAATGGATTTTTGAGAACGGGGGCCGATTTCGAAGCTTGCTTCCGTCGCCCTATGCATTGACCCGATATGGCAGTATCTTCGGGTACAGTGCACCACCCCCTTACAGGGTTAAAAAGAAAGATTCCTACTTTCATTGCTACCTGCTTGCTGGCTAGCCAGCTAGCCAGCCCTGTGGGCCTTGCTGCTGCTGCAGCCAATAAACAAAAGGTGGTGCTGCTGCTGCTTCTGCTGCTTCTGCTTCTGCTTGTGTCTGGCCCCTGTTGGAGCGTCCAGGCACAGGACTTCTGCTGCTGCTGACTAAATGGCCTCCTTAATTGGATCATTTGAGTAGCCAGCACACCTGTGCAGGTAGGGCATGACATGATAGGCAGCTGCCTTGATAGCGGGTGGGTGCTGAATGTTCCTAATTGACAAAATAAGATTAATGCTTATGAAGAAATATAAAATCTCATCCCTTCCCCAATATCGCGCCACACCCCTACCCCTTAATTCCCTGGTTGAACGTGATGGACATATGTCTTTTTTCGACCGTACTAACTATGTAACTATGTAACATAACATGGGGGGGGGGGGGGTCTCCTGGCTGTTCACACAGGTGTGTCATTGCTGTACATTGACCATGCATTGCTTCTGTGGTATTGCAAAGGCAAAGACAAATGCTTCCAGCCATCCATTGCACTAATGGATTGGTCATCAGCTGGCTGTCTATGTCCCGCATCAATATAGACCAAAGTACAGAGGGTTAGGCTATGCTATTGTGCACCTACCTGATGCATCAGAAGGTGCGAGGCCCTTGCTAAATTCTGTGCACAGACTTTGAGATCTATGCTTTAGACTGTATCTAAACCTGCTCCAACATGGACTGACATTCTGGCCTACTTTCAGCCGATGCGACTTGTCTGTCGCTGAACAGTCGCTTTTTATGTATTCAGCACCTATGTATAATGTTGTAAAAATGCTCTAGAAGCTAAAGTCGCAGAAATGTCACACATATTTGGCCTGCAACTTTCTGTGCGACAAATTCAGACAGGAAAAATCAGTATAAATCCTTAGAAAATTATCCCCCAGTGTCTCCATCTGCTGGCGGTATTGAATAAGCATTGCTGCACTGATGGGGTATGCATTAGACGAAAAAAAAGAAGAAAAAGAAGAATAATACGCCCAGAAAAGAGGCGAAAAGGAGAAAAACGTAAAAAAACGTGAAAAAAAAGTAAGAGGAAGAGAAGGGAAAAAAAGGTGGAAATGGGTTTAAAAGTGATTTCGGCGGAGAAATATATATATATATATATATATATATATATATATATATATATATGCGCACACACACACATAGATATAAACGTATTCTCCGTTGAGATATTGCAGCCGCTGCTGTGTCCAGGCCCAGGAGCCTTAGCACTGTGCTGTGATGTCACTCAATACCACTGACATCACTAGGTGTAAACAACATCTCTCCTTTGCTGTGTATGTGACTATGGAGCTGTTTGGTGATGTCGTCTATTACGGCCTTCATAGAAGCAACAGGAGATTGTTGCATCCATCTTGAACCCTCAGAACTACAGTGCTATGATGTCACTCACTTCCACAGGCCTTGCAGAGTGTAAACAACAACAACCCAGCTTTGTTGTGTATGTAACCAAAGGGATTTGTGATGTCACCTAGAACCTTCACAGCAGCGACAGCTTTATGAGGAGCATCAGCACTGCTCTGCCTGAGCAGAACCATCACCGCCATAGGTTGTCAAATAACCCGGATTTAACCCACACAGGTAAGTCCAATGGGGTGCAGGCATGTCCTCTATGCTTACAGCTTCCCGTGGGTGTTGGTTTGATACCGTTTGGGGACAGCCAAGGAGGCATCTGCAGGCAACAAAGGTAGGTGTGTGCTTGTGTGTGTGTTTCCTATGCAGATCCTAAGCCCAGTGTCACATGCAAGTAGGAGGAGTAAGAAGGGTTCCTGGCAAATCCGGGTTATGGATTGCATTTAAAAAGGCCCCGTGGGAGTGCAATGGGCCCCTGTCTTGCTGCTTAGCAATAATGGTATGGGTTTAGGTTCTGCTGTGTGTACTGGTGGTTGACTGCCCCCCAGCCCAGAGTGTGCATGGAAAATTGTCTGGCAGCCTCCCTGACAGCAAGCAGTGATAGTGCCCATGAAGGGGACCTTGTTGGGCCCGCCCCTTTCACGGTTATCGCTTCTCGGCCTTTTGGCTAAGATCAAGTGTAGTATCTGTTCTTATCAGTTTAATATCTGATACGTCCCCTATCTGGGGACCATATATTAAATGGATTTTTGAGAACGGGGGCCGATTTCGAAGCTTGCTTCCGTCGCCCTATGCATTGACCCGATATGGCAGTATCTTCGGGTACAGTGCACCACCCCCTTACAGGGTTAAAAAGAAAGATTCCTACTTTCATTGCTACCTGCTTGCTGGCTAGCCAGCTAGCCAGCCCTGTGGGCCTTGCTGCTGCTGCAGCCAATAAACAAAAGGTGGTGCTGCTGCTGCTTCTGCTGCTTCTGCTTCTGCTTGTGTCTGGCCCCTGTTGGAGCGTCCAGGCACAGGACTTCTGCTGCTGCTGACTAAATGGCCTCCTTAATTGGATCATTTGAGTAGCCAGCACACCTGTGCAGGTAGGGCATGACATGATAGGCAGCTGCCTTGATAGCGGGTGGGTGCTGAATGTTCCTAATTGACAAAATAAGATTAATGCTTATGAAGAAATATAAAATCTCATCCCTTCCCCAATATCGCGCCACACCCCTACCCCTTAATTCCCTGGTTGAACGTGATGGACATATGTCTTTTTTCGACCGTACTAACTATGTAACTATGTAACATAACATGGGGGGGGGGGGGTCTCCTGGCTGTTCACACAGGTGTGTCATTGCTGTACATTGACCATGCATTGCTTCTGTGGTATTGCAAAGGCAAAGACAAATGCTTCCAGCCATCCATTGCACTAATGGATTGGTCATCAGCTGGCTGTCTATGTCCCGCATCAATATAGACCAAAGTACAGAGGGTTAGGCTATGCTATTGTGCACCTACCTGATGCATCAGAAGGTGCGAGGCCCTTGCTAAATTCTGTGCACAGACTTTGAGATCTATGCTTTAGACTGTATCTAAACCTGCTCCAACATGGACTGACATTCTGGCCTACTTTCAGCCGATGCGACTTGTCTGTCGCTGAACAGTCGCTTTTTATGTATTCAGCACCTATGTATAATGTTGTAAAAATGCTCTAGAAGCTAAAGTCGCAGAAATGTCACACATATTTGGCCTGCAACTTTCTGTGCGACAAATTCAGACAGGAAAAATCAGTATAAATCCTTAGAAAATTATCCCCCAGTGTCTCCATCTGCTGGCGGTATTGAATAAGCATTGCTGCACTGATGGGGTATGCATTAGACGAAAAAAAAGAAGAAAAAGAAGAATAATACGCCCAGAAAAGAGGCGAAAAGGAGAATAACGTAAAAAAACGTGAAAAAAAAGTAAGAGGAAGAGAAGGGAAAAAAAGGTGGAAATGGGTTTAAAAGTGATTTCGGCGGAGAAATATATATATATATATATATATATATATATATATATATATATGCGCACACACACACATAGATATAAACGTATTCTCCGTTGAGATATTGCAGCCGCTGCTGTGTCCAGGCCCAGGAGCCTTAGCACTGTGCTGTGATGTCACTCAATACCACTGACATCACTAGGTGTAAACAACATCTCTCCTTTGCTGTGTATGTGACTATGGAGCTGTTTGGTGATGTCGTCTATTACGGCCTTCATAGAAGCAACAGGAGATTGTTGCATCCATCTTGAACCCTCAGAACTACAGTGCTATGATGTCACTCACTTCCACAGGCCTTGCAGAGTGTAAACAACAACAACCCAGCTTTGTTGTGTATGTAACCAAAGGGATTTGTGATGTCACCTAGAACCTTCACAGCAGCGACAGCTTTATGAGGAGCATCAGCACTGCTCTGCCTGAGCAGAACCATCACCGCCATAGGTTGTCAAATAACCCGGATTTAACCCACACAGGTAAGTCCAATGGGGTGCAGGCATGTCCTCTATGCTTACAGCTTCCCGTGGGTGTTGGTTTGATACCGTTTGGGGACAGCCAAGGAGGCATCTGCAGGCAACAAAGGTAGGTGTGTGCTTGTGTGTGTGTTTCCTATGCAGATCCTAAGCCCAGTGTCACATGCAAGTAGGAGGAGTAAGAAGGGTTCCTGGCAAATCCGGGTTATGGATTGCATTTAAAAAGGCCCCGTGGGAGTGCAATGGGCCCCTGTCTTGCTGCTTAGCAATAATGGTATGGGTTTAGGTTCTGCTGTGTGTACTGGTGGTTGACTGCCCCCCAGCCCAGAGTGTGCATGGAAAATTGTCTGGCAGCCTCCCTGACAGCAAGCAGTGATAGTGCCCATGAAGGGGACCTTGTTGGGCCCGCCCCTTTCACGGTTATCGCTTCTCGGCCTTTTGGCTAAGATCAAGTGTAGTATCTGCATTTGGTCTGGTCGGAAGGTGTCTGTGGTACCCCGCTTCTCGGCCTTGGGGGATTGTCTCTCCTTACGGAGGGACTTCACCCCCTTGCTGCTATTGGGGAGCGGGCTTAGTCCACAGACAACGGGTTGCGATCCCCCTGTCTCTGGGACCTCCTTACAGGGTTAAAAAGAAAGATTCCTACTTTCATTGCTACCTGCTTGCTGGCTAGCCAGCTAGCCAGCCCTGTGGGCCTTGCTGCTGCTGCAGCCAATAAACAAAAGGTGGTGCTGCTGCTGCTTCTGCTGCTTCTGCTTCTGCTTGTGTCTGGCCCCTGTTGGAGCGTCCAGGCACAGGACTTCTGCTGCTGCTGACTAAATGGCCTCCTTAATTGGATCATTTGAGTAGCCAGCACACCTGTGCAGGTAGGGCATGACATGATAGGCAGCTGCCTTGATAGCGGGTGGGTGCTGAATGTTCCTAATTGACAAAATAAGATTAATGCTTATGAAGAAATATAAAATCTCATCCCTTCCCCAATATCGCGCCACACCCCTACCCCTTAATTCCCTGGTTGAACGTGATGGACATATGTCTTTTTTCGACCGTACTAACTATGTAACTATGTAACATAACATGGGGGGGGGGGGGGGTCTCCTGGCTGTTCACACAGGTGTGTCATTGCTGTACATTGACCATGCATTGCTTCTGTGGTATTGCAAAGGCAAAGACAAATGCTTCCAGCCATCCATTGCACTAATGGATTGGTCATCAGCTGGCTGTCTATGTCCCGCATCAATATAGACCAAAGTACAGAGGGTTAGGCTATGCTATTGTGCACCTACCTGATGCATCAGAAGGTGCGAGGCCCTTGCTAAATTCTGTGCACAGACTTTGAGATCTATGCTTTAGACTGTATCTAAACCTGCTCCAACATGGACTGACATTCTGGCCTACTTTCAGCCGATGCGACTTGTCTGTCGCTGAACAGTCGCTTTTTATGTATTCAGCACCTATGTATAATGTTGTAAAAATGCTCTAGAAGCTAAAGTCGCAGAAATGTCACACATATTTGGCCTGCAACTTTCTGTGCGACAAATTCAGACAGGAAAAATCAGTATAAATCCTTAGAAAATTATCCCCCAGTGTCTCCATCTGCTGGCGGTATTGAATAAGCATTGCTGCACTGATGGGGTATGCATTAGACGAAAAAAAAGAAGAAAAAGAAGAATAATACGCCCAGAAAAGAGGCGAAAAGGAGAAAAACGTAAAAAAACGTGAAAAAAAAGTAAGAGGAAGAGAAGGGAAAAAAAGGTGGAAATGGGTTTAAAAGTGATTTCGGCGGAGAAATATATATATATATATATATATATATATATATATATATATATATATGCGCACACACACACATAGATATAAACGTATTCTCCGTTGAGATATTGCAGCCGCTGCTGTGTCCAGGCCCAGGAGCCTTAGCACTGTGCTGTGATGTCACTCAATACCACTGACATCACTAGGTGTAAACAACATCTCTCCTTTGCTGTGTATGTGACTATGGAGCTGTTTGGTGATGTCGTCTATTACGGCCTTCATAGAAGCAACAGGAGATTGTTGCATCCATCTTGAACCCTCAGAACTACAGTGCTATGATGTCACTCACTTCCACAGGCCTTGCAGAGTGTAAACAACAACAACCCAGCTTTGTTGTGTATGTAACCAAAGGGATTTGTGATGTCACCTAGAACCTTCACAGCAGCGACAGCTTTATGAGGAGCATCAGCACTGCTCTGCCTGAGCAGAACCATCACCGCCATAGGTTGTCAAATAACCCGGATTTAACCCACACAGGTAAGTCCAATGGGGTGCAGGCATGTCCTCTATGCTTACAGCTTCCCGTGGGTGTTGGTTTGATACCGTTTGGGGACAGCCAAGGAGGCATCTGCAGGCAACAAAGGTAGGTGTGTGCTTGTGTGTGTGTTTCCTATGCAGATCCTAAGCCCAGTGTCACATGCAAGTAGGAGGAGTAAGAAGGGTTCCTGGCAAATCCGGGTTATGGATTGCATTTAAAAAGGCCCCGTGGGAGTGCAATGGGCCCCTGTCTTGCTGCTTAGCAATAATGGTATGGGTTTAGGTTCTGCTGTGTGTACTGGTGGTTGACTGCCCCCCAGCCCAGAGTGTGCATGGAAAATTGTCTGGCAGCCTCCCTGACAGCAAGCAGTGATAGTGCCCATGAAGGGGACCTTGTTGGGCCCGCCCCTTTCACGGTTATCGCTTCTCGGCCTTTTGGCTAAGATCAAGTGTAGTATCTGTTCTTATCAGTTTAATATCTGATACGTCCCCTATCTGGGGACCATATATTAAATGGATTTTTGAGAACGGGGGCCGATTTCGAAGCTTGCTTCCGTCGCCCTATGCATTGACCCGATATGGCAGTATCTTCGGGTACAGTGCACCACCCCCTTACAGGGTTAAAAAGAAAGATTCCTACTTTCATTGCTACCTGCTTGCTGGCTAGCCAGCTAGCCAGCCCTGTGGGCCTTGCTGCTGCTGCAGCCAATAAACAAAAGGTGGTGCTGCTGCTGCTTCTGCTGCTTCTGCTTCTGCTTGTGTCTGGCCCCTGTTGGAGCGTCCAGGCACAGGACTTCTGCTGCTGCTGACTAAATGGCCTCCTTAATTGGATCATTTGAGTAGCCAGCACACCTGTGCAGGTAGGGCATGACATGATAGGCAGCTGCCTTGATAGCGGGTGGGTGCTGAATGTTCCTAATTGACAAAATAAGATTAATGCTTATGAAGAAATATAAAATCTCATCCCTTCCCCAATATCGCGCCACACCCCTACCCCTTAATTCCCTGGTTGAACGTGATGGACATATGTCTTTTTTCGACCGTACTAACTATGTAACTATGTAACATAACATGGGGGGGGGGGGGTCTCCTGGCTGTTCACACAGGTGTGTCATTGCTGTACATTGACCATGCATTGCTTCTGTGGTATTGCAAAGGCAAAGACAAATGCTTCCAGCCATCCATTGCACTAATGGATTGGTCATCAGCTGGCTGTCTATGTCCCGCATCAATATAGACCAAAGTACAGAGGGTTAGGCTATGCTATTGTGCACCTACCTGATGCATCAGAAGGTGCGAGGCCCTTGCTAAATTCTGTGCACAGACTTTGAGATCTATGCTTTAGACTGTATCTAAACCTGCTCCAACATGGACTGACATTCTGGCCTACTTTCAGCCGATGCGACTTGTCTGTCGCTGAACAGTCGCTTTTTATGTATTCAGCACCTATGTATAATGTTGTAAAAATGCTCTAGAAGCTAAAGTCGCAGAAATGTCACACATATTTGGCCTGCAACTTTCTGTGCGACAAATTCAGACAGGAAAAATCAGTATAAATCCTTAGAAAATTATCCCCCAGTGTCTCCATCTGCTGGCGGTATTGAATAAGCATTGCTGCACTGATGGGGTATGCATTAGACGAAAAAAAAGAAGAAAAAGAAGAATAATACGCCCAGAAAAGAGGCGAAAAGGAGAAAAACGTAAAAAAACGTGAAAAAAAAGTAAGAGGAAGAGAAGGGAAAAAAAGGTGGAAATGGGTTTAAAAGTGATTTCGGCGGAGAATATATATATATATATATATATATATATATATATATATATATATATATGCGCACACACACACATAGATATAAACGTATTCTCCGTTGAGATATTGCAGCCGCTGCTGTGTCCAGGCCCAGGAGCCTTAGCACTGTGCTGTGATGTCACTCAATACCACTGACATCACTAGGTGTAAACAACATCTCTCCTTTGCTGTGTATGTGACTATGGAGCTGTTTGGTGATGTCGTCTATTACGGCCTTCATAGAAGCAACAGGAGATTGTTGCATCCATCTTGAACCCTCAGAACTACAGTGCTATGATGTCACTCACTTCCACAGGCCTTGCAGAGTGTAAACAACAACAACCCAGCTTTGTTGTGTATGTAACCAAAGGGATTTGTGATGTCACCTAGAACCTTCACAGCAGCGACAGCTTTATGAGGAGCATCAGCACTGCTCTGCCTGAGCAGAACCATCACCGCCATAGGTTGTCAAATAACCTGGATTTAACCCACACAGGTAAGTCCAATGGGGTGCAGGCATGTCCTCTATGCTTACAGCTTCCCGTGGGTGTTGGTTTGATACCGTTTGGGGACAGCCAAGGAGGCATCTGCAGGCAACAAAGGTAGGTGTGTGCTTGTGTGTGTGTTTCCTATGCAGATCCTAAGCCCAGTGTCACATGCAAGTAGGAGGAGTAAGAAGGGTTCCTGGCAAATCCGGGTTATGGATTGCATTTAAAAAGGCCCCGTGGGAGTGCAATGGGCCCCTGTCTTGCTGCTTAGCAATAATGGTATGGGTTTAGGTTCTGCTGTGTGTACTGGTGGTTGACTGCCCCCCAGCCCAGAGTGTGCATGGAAAATTGTCTGGCAGCCTCCCTGACAGCAAGCAGTGATAGTGCCCATGAAGGGGACCTTGTTGGGCCCGCCCCTTTCACGGTTATCGCTTCTCGGCCTTTTGGCTAAGATCAAGTGTAGTATCTGTTCTTATCAGTTTAATATCTGATACGTCCCCTATCTGGGGACCATATATTAAATGGATTTTTGAGAACGGGGGCCGATTTCGAAGCTTGCTTCCGTCGCCCTATGCATTGACCCGATATGGCAGTATCTTCGGGTACAGTGCACCACCCCCTTACAGGGTTAAAAAGAAAGATTCCTACTTTCATTGCTACCTGCTTGCTGGCTAGCCAGCTAGCCAGCCCTGTGGGCCTTGCTGCTGCTGCAGCCAATAAACAAAAGGTGGTGCTGCTGCTGCTTCTGCTGCTTCTGCTTCTGCTTGTGTCTGGCCCCTGTTGGAGCGTCCAGGCACAGGACTTCTGCTGCTGCTGACTAAATGGCCTCCTTAATTGGATCATTTGAGTAGCCAGCACACCTGTGCAGGTAGGGCATGACATGATAGGCAGCTGCCTTGATAGCGGGTGGGTGCTGAATGTTCCTAATTGACAAAATAAGATTAATGCTTATGAAGAAATATAAAATCTCATCCCTTCCCCAATATCGCGCCACACCCCTACCCCTTAATTCCCTGGTTGAACGTGATGGACATATGTCTTTTTTCGACCGTACTAACTATGTAACTATGTAACATAACATGGGGGGGGGGGGGTCTCCTGGCTGTTCACACAGGTGTGTCATTGCTGTACATTGACCATGCATTGCTTCTGTGGTATTGCAAAGGCAAAGACAAATGCTTCCAGCCATCCATTGCACTAATGGATTGGTCATCAGCTGGCTGTCTATGTCCCGCATCAATATAGACCAAAGTACAGAGGGTTAGGCTATGCTATTGTGCACCTACCTGATGCATCAGAAGGTGCGAGGCCCTTGCTAAATTCTGTGCACAGACTTTGAGATCTATGCTTTAGACTGTATCTAAACCTGCTCCAACATGGACTGACATTCTGGCCTACTTTCAGCCGATGCGACTTGTCTGTCGCTGAACAGTCGCTTTTTATGTATTCAGCACCTATGTATAATGTTGTAAAAATGCTCTAGAAGCTAAAGTCGCAGAAATGTCACACATATTTGGCCTGCAACTTTCTGTGCGACAAATTCAGACAGGAAAAATCAGTATAAATCCTTAGAAAATTATCCCCCAGTGTCTCCATCTGCTGGCGGTATTGAATAAGCATTGCTGCACTGATGGGGTATGCATTAGACGAAAAAAAAGAAGAAAAAGAAGAATAATACGCCCAGAAAAGAGGCGAAAAGGAGAAAAACGTAAAAAAACGTGAAAAAAAAGTAAGAGGAAGAGAAGGGAAAAAAAGGTGGAAATGGGTTTAAAAGTGATTTCGGCGGAGAAATATATATATATATATATATATATATATATATATATATATATATATGCGCACACACACACATAGATATAAACGTATTCTCCGTTGAGATATTGCAGCCGCTGCTGTGTCCAGGCCCAGGAGCCTTAGCACTGTGCTGTGATGTCACTCAATACCACTGACATCACTAGGTGTAAACAACATCTCTCCTTTGCTGTGTATGTGACTATGGAGCTGTTTGGTGATGTCGTCTATTACGGCCTTCATAGAAGCAACAGGAGATTGTTGCATCCATCTTGAACCCTCAGAACTACAGTGCTATGATGTCACTCACTTCCACAGGCCTTGCAGAGTGTAAACAACAACAACCCAGCTTTGTTGTGTATGTAACCAAAGGGATTTGTGATGTCACCTAGAACCTTCACAGCAGCGACAGCTTTATGAGGAGCATCAGCACTGCTCTGCCTGAGCAGAACCATCACCGCCATAGGTTGTCAAATAACCCGGATTTAACCCACACAGGTAAGTCCAATGGGGTGCAGGCATGTCCTCTATGCTTACAGCTTCCCGTGGGTGTTGGTTTGATACCGTTTGGGGACAGCCAAGGAGGCATCTGCAGGCAACAAAGGTAGGTGTGTGCTTGTGTGTGTGTTTCCTATGCAGATCCTAAGCCCAGTGTCACATGCAAGTAGGAGGAGTAAGAAGGGTTCCTGGCAAATCCGGGTTATGGATTGCATTTAAAAAGGCCCCGTGGGAGTGCAATGGGCCCCTGTCTTGCTGCTTAGCAATAATGGTATGGGTTTAGGTTCTGCTGTGTGTACTGGTGGTTGACTGCCCCCCAGCCCAGAGTGTGCATGGAAAATTGTCTGGCAGCCTCCCTGACAGCAAGCAGTGATAGTGCCCATGAAGGGGACCTTGTTGGGCCCGCCCCTTTCACGGTTATCGCTTCTCGGCCTTTTGGCTAAGATCAAGTGTAGTATCTGTTCTTATCAGTTTAATATCTGATACGTCCCCTATCTGGGGACCATATATTAAATGGATTTTTGAGAACGGGGGCCGATTTCGAAGCTTGCTTCCGTCGCCCTATGCATTGACCCGATATGGCAGTATCTTCGGGTACAGTGCACCACCCCCTTACAGGGTTAAAAAGAAAGATTCCTACTTTCATTGCTACCTGCTTGCTGGCTAGCCAGCTAGCCAGCCCTGTGGGCCTTGCTGCTGCTGCAGCCAATAAACAAAAGGTGGTGCTGCTGCTGCTTCTGCTGCTTCTGCTTCTGCTTGTGTCTGGCCCCTGTTGGAGCGTCCAGGCACAGGACTTCTGCTGCTGCTGACTAAATGGCCTCCTTAATTGGATCATTTGAGTAGCCAGCACACCTGTGCAGGTAGGGCATGACATGATAGGCAGCTGCCTTGATAGCGGGTGGGTGCTGAATGTTCCTAATTGACAAAATAAGATTAATGCTTATGAAGAAATATAAAATCTCATCCCTTCCCCAATATCGCGCCACACCCCTACCCCTTAATTCCCTGGTTGAACGTGATGGACATATGTCTTTTTTCGACCGTACTAACTATGTAACTATGTAACATAACATGGGGGGGGGGGGGGTCTCCTGGCTGTTCACACAGGTGTGTCATTGCTGTACATTGACCATGCATTGCTTCTGTGGTATTGCAAAGGCAAAGACAAATGCTTCCAGCCATCCATTGCACTAATGGATTGGTCATCAGCTGGCTGTCTATGTCCCGCATCAATATAGACCAAAGTACAGAGGGTTAGGCTATGCTATTGTGCACCTACCTGATGCATCAGAAGGTGCGAGGCCCTTGCTAAATTCTGTGCACAGACTTTGAGATCTATGCTTTAGACTGTATCTAAACCTGCTCCAACATGGACTGACATTCTGGCCTACTTTCAGCCGATGCGACTTGTCTGTCGCTGAACAGTCGCTTTTTATGTATTCAGCACCTATGTATAATGTTGTAAAAATGCTCTAGAAGCTAAAGTCGCAGAAATGTCACACATATTTGGCCTGCAACTTTCTGTGCGACAAATTCAGACAGGAAAAATCAGTATAAATCCTTAGAAAATTATCCCCCAGTGTCTCCATCTGCTGGCGGTATTGAATAAGCATTGCTGCACTGATGGGGTATGCATTAGACGAAAAAAAAGAAGAAAAAGAAGAATAATACGCCCAGAAAAGAGGCGAAAAGGAGAAAAACGTAAAAAAACGTGAAAAAAAAGTAAGAGGAAGAGAAGGGAAAAAAAGGTGGAAATGGGTTTAAAAGTGATTTCGGCGGAGAAATATATATATATATATATATATATATATATATATATATATATATATGCGCACACACACACATAGATATAAACGTATTCTCCGTTGAGATATTGCAGCCGCTGCTGTGTCCAGGCCCAGGAGCCTTAGCACTGTGCTGTGATGTCACTCAATACCACTGACATCACTAGGTGTAAACAACATCTCTCCTTTGCTGTGTATGTGACTATGGAGCTGTTTGGTGATGTCGTCTATTACGGCCTTCATAGAAGCAACAGGAGATTGTTGCATCCATCTTGAACCCTCAGAACTACAGTGCTATGATGTCACTCACTTCCACAGGCCTTGCAGAGTGTAAACAACAACAACCCAGCTTTGTTGTGTATGTAACCAAAGGGATTTGTGATGTCACCTAGAACCTTCACAGCAGCGACAGCTTTATGAGGAGCATCAGCACTGCTCTGCCTGAGCAGAACCATCACCGCCATAGGTTGTCAAATAACCCGGATTTAACCCACACAGGTAAGTCCAATGGGGTGCAGGCATGTCCTCTATGCTTACAGCTTCCCGTGGGTGTTGGTTTGATACCGTTTGGGGACAGCCAAGGAGGCATCTGCAGGCAACAAAGGTAGGTGTGTGCTTGTGTGTGTGTTTCCTATGCAGATCCTAAGCCCAGTGTCACATGCAAGTAGGAGGAGTAAGAAGGGTTCCTGGCAAATCCGGGTTATGGATTGCATTTAAAAAGGCCCCGTGGGAGTGCAATGGGCCCCTGTCTTGCTGCTTAGCAATAATGGTATGGGTTTAGGTTCTGCTGTGTGTACTGGTGGTTGACTGCCCCCCAGCCCAGAGTGTGCATGGAAAATTGTCTGGCAGCCTCCCTGACAGCAAGCAGTGATAGTGCCCATGAAGGGGACCTTGTTGGGCCCGCCCCTTTCACGGTTATCGCTTCTCGGCCTTTTGGCTAAGATCAAGTGTAGTATCTGTTCTTATCAGTTTAATATCTGATACGTCCCCTATCTGGGGACCATATATTAAATGGATTTTTGAGAACGGGGGCCGATTTCGAAGCTTGCTTCCGTCGCCCTATGCATTGACCCGATATGGCAGTATCTTCGGGTACAGTGCACCACCCCCTTACAGGGTTAAAAAGAAAGATTCCTACTTTCATTGCTACCTGCTTGCTGGCTAGCCAGCTAGCCAGCCCTGTGGGCCTTGCTGCTGCTGCAGCCAATAAACAAAAGGTGGTGCTGCTGCTGCTTCTGCTGCTTCTGCTTCTGCTTGTGTCTGGCCCCTGTTGGAGCGTCCAGGCACAGGACTTCTGCTGCTGCTGACTAAATGGCCTCCTTAATTGGATCATTTGAGTAGCCAGCACACCTGTGCAGGTAGGGCATGACATGATAGGCAGCTGCCTTGATAGCGGGTGGGTGCTGAATGTTCCTAATTGACAAAATAAGATTAATGCTTATGAAGAAATATAAAATCTCATCCCTTCCCCAATATCGCGCCACACCCCTACCCCTTAATTCCCTGGTTGAACGTGATGGACATATGTCTTTTTTCGACCGTACTAACTATGTAACTATGTAACATAACATGGGGGGGGGGGGGTCTCCTGGCTGTTCACACAGGTGTGTCATTGCTGTACATTGACCATGCATTGCTTCTGTGGTATTGCAAAGGCAAAGACAAATGCTTCCAGCCATCCATTGCACTAATGGATTGGTCATCAGCTGGCTGTCTATGTCCCGCATCAATATAGACCAAAGTACAGAGGGTTAGGCTATGCTATTGTGCACCTACCTGATGCATCAGAAGGTGCGAGGCCCTTGCTAAATTCTGTGCACAGACTTTGAGATCTATGCTTTAGACTGTATCTAAACCTGCTCCAACATGGACTGACATTCTGGCCTACTTTCAGCCGATGCGACTTGTCTGTCGCTGAACAGTCGCTTTTTATGTATTCAGCACCTATGTATAATGTTGTAAAAATGCTCTAGAAGCTAAAGTCGCAGAAATGTCACACATATTTGGCCTGCAACTTTCTGTGCGACAAATTCAGACAGGAAAAATCAGTATAAATCCTTAGAAAATTATCCCCCAGTGTCTCCATCTGCTGGCGGTATTGAATAAGCATTGCTGCACTGATGGGGTATGCATTAGACGAAAAAAAAGAAGAAAAAGAAGAATAATACGCCCAGAAAAGAGGCGAAAAGGAGAAAAACGTAAAAAAACGTGAAAAAAAAGTAAGAGGAAGAGAAGGGAAAAAAAGGTGGAAATGGGTTTAAAAGTGATTTCGGCGGAGAATATATATATATATATATATATATATATATATATATATATATATATGCGCACACACACACATAGATATAAACGTATTCTCCGTTGAGATATTGCAGCCGCTGCTGTGTCCAGGCCCAGGAGCCTTAGCACTGTGCTGTGATGTCACTCAATACCACTGACATCACTAGGTGTAAACAACATCTCTCCTTTGCTGTGTATGTGACTATGGAGCTGTTTGGTGATGTCGTCTATTACGGCCTTCATAGAAGCAACAGGAGATTGTTGCATCCATCTTGAACCCTCAGAACTACAGTGCTATGATGTCACTCACTTCCACAGGCCTTGCAGAGTGTAAACAACAACAACCCAGCTTTGTTGTGTATGTAACCAAAGGGATTTGTGATGTCACCTAGAACCTTCACAGCAGCGACAGCTTTATGAGGAGCATCAGCACTGCTCTGCCTGAGCAGAACCATCACCGCCATAGGTTGTCAAATAACCCGGATTTAACCCACACAGGTAAGTCCAATGGGGTGCAGGCATGTCCTCTATGCTTACAGCTTCCCGTGGGTGTTGGTTTGATACCGTTTGGGGACAGCCAAGGAGGCATCTGCAGGCAACAAAGGTAGGTGTGTGCTTGTGTGTGTGTTTCCTATGCAGATCCTAAGCCCAGTGTCACATGCAAGTAGGAGGAGTAAGAAGGGTTCCTGGCAAATCCGGGTTATGGATTGCATTTAAAAAGGCCCCGTGGGAGTGCAATGGGCCCCTGTCTTGCTGCTTAGCAATAATGGTATGGGTTTAGGTTCTGCTGTGTGTACTGGTGGTTGACTGCCCCCCAGCCCAGAGTGTGCATGGAAAATTGTCTGGCAGCCTCCCTGACAGCAAGCAGTGATAGTGCCCATGAAGGGGACCTTGTTGGGCCCGCCCCTTTCACGGTTATCGCTTCTCGGCCTTTTGGCTAAGATCAAGTGTAGTATCTGTTCTTATCAGTTTAATATCTGATACGTCCCCTATCTGGGGACCATATATTAAATGGATTTTTGAGAACGGGGGCCGATTTCGAAGCTTGCTTCCGTCGCCCTATGCATTGACCCGATATGGCAGTATCTTCGGGTACAGTGCACCACCCCCTTACAGGGTTAAAAAGAAAGATTCCTACTTTCATTGCTACCTGCTTGCTGGCTAGCCAGCTAGCCAGCCCTGTGGGCCTTGCTGCTGCTGCAGCCAATAAACAAAAGGTGGTGCTGCTGCTGCTTCTGCTGCTTCTGCTTCTGCTTGTGTCTGGCCCCTGTTGGAGCGTCCAGGCACAGGACTTCTGCTGCTGCTGACTAAATGGCCTCCTTAATTGGATCATTTGAGTAGCCAGCACACCTGTGCAGGTAGGGCATGACATGATAGGCAGCTGCCTTGATAGCGGGTGGGTGCTGAATGTTCCTAATTGACAAAATAAGATTAATGCTTATGAAGAAATATAAAATCTCATCCCTTCCCCAATATCGCGCCACACCCCTACCCCTTAATTCCCTGGTTGAACGTGATGGACATATGTCTTTTTTCGACCGTACTAACTATGTAACTATGTAACATAACATGGGGGGGGGGGGGTCTCCTGGCTGTTCACACAGGTGTGTCATTGCTGTACATTGACCATGCATTGCTTCTGTGGTATTGCAAAGGCAAAGACAAATGCTTCCAGCCATCCATTGCACTAATGGATTGGTCATCAGCTGGCTGTCTATGTCCCGCATCAATATAGACCAAAGTACAGAGGGTTAGGCTATGCTATTGTGCACCTACCTGATGCATCAGAAGGTGCGAGGCCCTTGCTAAATTCTGTGCACAGACTTTGAGATCTATGCTTTAGACTGTATCTAAACCTGCTCCAACATGGAACTGACATTCTGGCCTACTTTCAGCCGATGCGACTTGTCTGTCGCTGAACAGTCGCTTTTTATGTATTCAGCACCTATGTATAATGTTGTAAAAATGCTCTAGAAGCTAAAGTCGCAGAAATGTCACACATATTTGGCCTGCAACTTTCTGTGCGACAAATTCAGACAGGAAAAATCAGTATAAATCCTTAGAAAATTATCCCCCAGTGTCTCCATCTGCTGGCGGTATTGAATAAGCATTGCTGCACTGATGGGGTATGCATTAGACGAAAAAAAAGAAGAAAAAGAAGAATAATACGCCCAGAAAAGAGGCGAAAAGGAGAAAAACGTAAAAAAACGTGAAAAAAAAGTAAGAGGAAGAGAAGGGAAAAAAAGGTGGAAATGGGTTTAAAAGTGATTTCGGCGGAGAATATATATATATATATATATATATATATATATATATATATATATATGCGCACACACACACATAGATATAAACGTATTCTCCGTTGAGATATTGCAGCCGCTGCTGTGTCCAGGCCCAGGAGCCTTAGCACTGTGCTGTGATGTCACTCAATACCACTGACATCACTAGGTGTAAACAACATCTCTCCTTTGCTGTGTATGTGACTATGGAGCTGTTTGGTGATGTCGTCTATTACGGCCTTCATAGAAGCAACAGGAGATTGTTGCATCCATCTTGAACCCTCAGAACTACAGTGCTATGATGTCACTCACTTCCACAGGCCTTGCAGAGTGTAAACAACAACAACCCAGCTTTGTTGTGTATGTAACCAAAGGGATTTGTGATGTCACCTAGAACCTTCACAGCAGCGACAGCTTTATGAGGAGCATCAGCACTGCTCTGCCTGAGCAGAACCATCACCGCCATAGGTTGTCAAATAACCCGGATTTAACCCACACAGGTAAGTCCAATGGGGTGCAGGCATGTCCTCTATGCTTACAGCTTCCCGTGGGTGTTGGTTTGATACCGTTTGGGGACAGCCAAGGAGGCATCTGCAGGCAACAAAGGTAGGTGTGTGCTTGTGTGTGTGTTTCCTATGCAGATCCTAAGCCCAGTGTCACATGCAAGTAGGAGGAGTAAGAAGGGTTCCTGGCAAATCCGGGTTATGGATTGCATTTAAAAAGGCCCCGTGGGAGTGCAATGGGCCCCTGTCTTGCTGCTTAGCAATAATGGTATGGGTTTAGGTTCTGCTGTGTGTACTGGTGGTTGACTGCCCCCCAGCCCAGAGTGTGCATGGAAAATTGTCTGGCAGCCTCCCTGACAGCAAGCAGTGATAGTGCCCATGAAGGGGACCTTGTTGGGCCCGCCCCTTTCACGGTTATCGCTTCTCGGCCTTTTGGCTAAGATCAAGTGTAGTATCTGTTCTTATCAGTTTAATATCTGATACGTCCCCTATCTGGGGACCATATATTAAATGGATTTTTGAGAACGGGGGCCGATTTCGAAGCTTGCTTCCGTCGCCCTATGCATTGACCCGATATGGCAGTATCTTCGGGTACAGTGCACCACCCCCTTACAGGGTTAAAAAGAAAGATTCCTACTTTCATTGCTACCTGCTTGCTGGCTAGCCAGCTAGCCAGCCCTGTGGGCCTTGCTGCTGCTGCAGCCAATAAACAAAAGGTGGTGCTGCTGCTGCTTCTGCTGCTTCTGCTTCTGCTTGTGTCTGGCCCCTGTTGGAGCGTCCAGGCACAGGACTTCTGCTGCTGCTGACTAAATGGCCTCCTTAATTGGATCATTTGAGTAGCCAGCACACCTGTGCAGGTAGGGCATGACATGATAGGCAGCTGCCTTGATAGCGGGTGGGTGCTGAATGTTCCTAATTGACAAAATAAGATTAATGCTTATGAAGAAATATAAAATCTCATCCCTTCCCCAATATCGCGCCACACCCCTACCCCTTAATTCCCTGGTTGAACGTGATGGACATATGTCTTTTTTCGACCGTACTAACTATGTAACTATGTAACATAACATGGGGGGGGGGGGGGGGTCTCCTGGCTGTTCACACAGGTGTGTCATTGCTGTACATTGACCATGCATTGCTTCTGTGGTATTGCAAAGGCAAAGACAAATGCTTCCAGCCATCCATTGCACTAATGGATTGGTCATCAGCTGGCTGTCTATGTCCCGCATCAATATAGACCAAAGTACAGAGGGTTAGGCTATGCTATTGTGCACCTACCTGATGCATCAGAAGGTGCGAGGCCCTTGCTAAATTCTGTGCACAGACTTTGAGATCTATGCTTTAGACTGTATCTAAACCTGCTCCAACATGGACTGACATTCTGGCCTACTTTCAGCCGATGCGACTTGTCTGTCGCTGAACAGTCGCTTTTTATGTATTCAGCACCTATGTATAATGTTGTAAAAATGCTCTAGAAGCTAAAGTCGCAGAAATGTCACACATATTTGGCCTGCAACTTTCTGTGCGACAAATTCAGACAGGAAAAATCAGTATAAATCCTTAGAAAATTATCCCCCAGTGTCTCCATCTGCTGGCGGTATTGAATAAGCATTGCTGCACTGATGGGGTATGCATTAGACGAAAAAAAAGAAGAAAAAGAAGAATAATACGCCCAGAAAAGAGGCGAAAAGGAGAAAAACGTAAAAAAACGTGAAAAAAAAGTAAGAGGAAGAGAAGGGAAAAAAAGGTGGAAATGGGTTTAAAAGTGATTTCGGCGGAGATATATATATATATATATATATATATATATATATATATATATATATATATATGCGCACACACACACATAGATATAAACGTATTCTCCGTTGAGATATTGCAGCCGCTGCTGTGTCCAGGCCCAGGAGCCTTAGCACTGTGCTGTGATGTCACTCAATACCACTGACATCACTAGGTGTAAACAGCATCTCTCCTTTGCTGTGTATGTGACTATGGAGCTGTTTGGTGATGTCGTCTATTACGGCCTTCATAGAAGCAACAGGAGATTGTTGCATCCATCTTGAACCCTCAGAACTACAGTGCTATGATGTCACTCACTTCCACAGGCCTTGCAGAGTGTAAACAACAACAACCCAGCTTTGTTGTGTATGTAACCAAAGGGATTTGTGATGTCACCTAGAACCTTCACAGCAGCGACAGCTTTATGAGGAGCATCAGCACTGCTCTGCCTGAGCAGAACCATCACCGCCATAGGTTGTCAAATAACCCGGATTTAACCCACACAGGTAAGTCCAATGGGGTGCAGGCATGTCCTCTATGCTTACAGCTTCCCGTGGGTGTTGGTTTGATACCGTTTGGGGACAGCCAAGGAGGCATCTGCAGGCAACAAAGGTAGGTGTGTGCTTGTGTGTGTGTTTCCTATGCAGATCCTAAGCCCAGTGTCACATGCAAGTAGGAGGAGTAAGAAGGGTTCCTGGCAAATCCGGGTTATGGATTGCATTTAAAAAGGCCCCGTGGGAGTGCAATGGGCCCCTGTCTTGCTGCTTAGCAATAATGGTATGGGTTTAGGTTCTGCTGTGTGTACTGGTGGTTGACTGCCCCCCAGCCCAGAGTGTGCATGGAAAATTGTCTGGCAGCCTCCCTGACAGCAAGCAGTGATAGTGCCCATGAAGGGGACCTTGTTGGGCCCGCCCCTTTCACGGTTATCGCTTCTCGGCCTTTTGGCTAAGATCAAGTGTAGTATCTGTTCTTATCAGTTTAATATCTGATACGTCCCCTATCTGGGGACCATATATTAAATGGATTTTTGAGAACGGGGGCCGATTTCGAAGCTTGCTTCCGTCGCCCTATGCATTGACCCGATATGGCAGTATCTTCGGGTACAGTGCACCACCCCCTTACAGGGTTAAAAAGAAAGATTCCTACTTTCATTGCTACCTGCTTGCTGGCTAGCCAGCTAGCCAGCCCTGTGGGCCTTGCTGCTGCTGCAGCCAATAAACAAAAGGTGGTGCTGCTGCTGCTTCTGCTGCTTCTGCTTCTGCTTGTGTCTGGCCCCTGTTGGAGCGTCCAGGCACAGGACTTCTGCTGCTGCTGACTAAATGGCCTCCTTAATTGGATCATTTGAGTAGCCAGCACACCTGTGCAGGTAGGGCATGACATGATAGGCAGCTGCCTTGATAGCGGGTGGGTGCTGAATGTTCCTAATTGACAAAATAAGATTAATGCTTATGAAGAAATATAAAATCTCATCCCTTCCCCAATATCGCGCCACACCCCTACCCCTTAATTCCCTGGTTGAACGTGATGGACATATGTCTTTTTTCGACCGTACTAACTATGTAACTATGTAACATAACATGGGGGGGGGGGGGGGGGGTCTCCTGGCTGTTCACACAGGTGTGTCATTGCTGTACATTGACCATGCATTGCTTCTGTGGTATTGCAAAGGCAAAGACAAATGCTTCCAGCCATCCATTGCACTAATGGATTGGTCATCAGCTGGCTGTCTATGTCCCGCATCAATATAGACCAAAGTACAGAGGGTTAGGCTATGCTATTGTGCACCTACCTGATGCATCAGAAGGTGCGAGGCCCTTGCTAAATTCTGTGCACAGACTTTGAGATCTATGCTTTAGACTGTATCTAAACCTGCTCCAACATGGACTGACATTCTGGCCTACTTTCAGCCGATGCGACTTGTCTGTCGCTGAACAGTCGCTTTTTATGTATTCAGCACCTATGTATAATGTTGTAAAAATGCTCTAGAAGCTAAAGTCGCAGAAATGTCACACATATTTGGCCTGCAACTTTCTGTGCGACAAATTCAGACAGGAAAAATCAGTATAAATCCTTAGAAAATTATCCCCCAGTGTCTCCATCTGCTGGCGGTATTGAATAAGCATTGCTGCACTGATGGGGTATGCATTAGACGAAAAAAAAGAAGAAAAAGAAGAATAATACGCCCAGAAAAGAGGCGAAAAGGAGAAAAACGTAAAAAAACGTGAAAAAAAAGTAAGAGGAAGAGAAGGGAAAAAAAGGTGGAAATGGGTTTAAAAGTGATTTCGGCGGAGAAATATATATATATATATATATATATATATATATATATATATATATATGCGCACACACACACATAGATATAAACGTATTCTCCGTTGAGATATTGCAGCCGCTGCTGTGTCCAGGCCCAGGAGCCTTAGCACTGTGCTGTGATGTCACTCAATACCACTGACATCACTAGGTGTAAACAACATCTCTCCTTTGCTGTGTATGTGACTATGGAGCTGTTTGGTGATGTCGTCTATTACGGCCTTCATAGAAGCAACAGGAGATTGTTGCATCCATCTTGAACCCTCAGAACTACAGTGCTATGATGTCACTCACTTCCACAGGCCTTGCAGAGTGTAAACAACAACAACCCAGCTTTGTTGTGTATGTAACCAAAGGGATTTGTGATGTCACCTAGAACCTTCACAGCAGCGACAGCTTTATGAGGAGCATCAGCACTGCTCTGCCTGAGCAGAACCATCACCGCCATAGGTTGTCAAATAACCCGGATTTAACCCACACAGGTAAGTCCAATGGGGTGCAGGCATGTCCTCTATGCTTACAGCTTCCCGTGGGTGTTGGTTTGATACCGTTTGGGGACAGCCAAGGAGGCATCTGCAGGCAACAAAGGTAGGTGTGTGCTTGTGTGTGTGTTTCCTATGCAGATCCTAAGCCCAGTGTCACATGCAAGTAGGAGGAGTAAGAAGGGTTCCTGGCAAATCCGGGTTATGGATTGCATTTAAAAAGGCCCCGTGGGAGTGCAATGGGCCCCTGTCTTGCTGCTTAGCAATAATGGTATGGGTTTAGGTTCTGCTGTGTGTACTGGTGGTTGACTGCCCCCCAGCCCAGAGTGTGCATGGAAAATTGTCTGGCAGCCTCCCTGACAGCAAGCAGTGATAGTGCCCATGAAGGGGACCTTGTTGGGCCCGCCCCTTTCACGGTTATCGCTTCTCGGCCTTTTGGCTAAGATCAAGTGTAGTATCTGTTCTTATCAGTTTAATATCTGATACGTCCCCTATCTGGGGACCATATATTAAATGGATTTTTGAGAACGGGGGCCGATTTCGAAGCTTGCTTCCGTCGCCCTATGCATTGACCCGATATGGCAGTATCTTCGGGTACAGTGCACCACCCCCTTACAGGGTTAAAAAGAAAGATTCCTACTTTCATTGCTACCTGCTTGCTGGCTAGCCAGCTAGCCAGCCCTGTGGGCCTTGCTGCTGCTGCAGCCAATAAACAAAAGGTGGTGCTGCTGCTGCTTCTGCTGCTTCTGCTTCTGCTTGTGTCTGGCCCCTGTTGGAGCGTCCAGGCACAGGACTTCTGCTGCTGCTGACTAAATGGCCTCCTTAATTGGATCATTTGAGTAGCCAGCACACCTGTGCAGGTAGGGCATGACATGATAGGCAGCTGCCTTGATAGCGGGTGGGTGCTGAATGTTCCTAATTGACAAAATAAGATTAATGCTTATGAAGAAATATAAAATCTCATCCCTTCCCCAATATCGCGCCACACCCCTACCCCTTAATTCCCTGGTTGAACGTGATGGACATATGTCTTTTTTCGACCGTACTAACTATGTAACTATGTAACATAACATGGGGGGGGGGGGGGTCTCCTGGCTGTTCACACAGGTGTGTCATTGCTGTACATTGACCATGCATTGCTTCTGTGGTATTGCAAAGGCAAAGACAAATGCTTCCAGCCATCCATTGCACTAATGGATTGGTCATCAGCTGGCTGTCTATGTCCCGCATCAATATAGACCAAAGTACAGAGGGTTAGGCTATGCTATTGTGCACCTACCTGATGCATCAGAAGGTGCGAGGCCCTTGCTAAATTCTGTGCACAGACTTTGAGATCTATGCTTTAGACTGTATCTAAACCTGCTCCAACATGGACTGACATTCTGGCCTACTTTCAGCCGATGCGACTTGTCTGTCGCTGAACAGTCGCTTTTTATGTATTCAGCACCTATGTATAATGTTGTAAAAATGCTCTAGAAGCTAAAGTCGCAGAAATGTCACACATATTTGGCCTGCAACTTTCTGTGCGACAAATTCAGACAGGAAAAATCAGTATAAATCCTTAGAAAATTATCCCCCAGTGTCTCCATCTGCTGGCGGTATTGAATAAGCATTGCTGCACTGATGGGGTATGCATTAGACGAAAAAAAAGAAGAAAAAGAAGAATAATACGCCCAGAAAAGAGGCGAAAAGGAGAAAAACGTAAAAAAACGTGAAAAAAAAGTAAGAGGAAGAGAAGGGAAAAAAAGGTGGAAATGGGTTTAAAAGTGATTTCGGCGGAGAAATATATATATATATATATATATATATATATATATATATATATATGCGCACACACACACATAGATATAAACGTATTCTCCGTTGAGATATTGCAGCCGCTGCTGTGTCCAGGCCCAGGAGCCTTAGCACTGTGCTGTGATGTCACTCAATACCACTGACATCACTAGGTGTAAACAACATCTCTCCTTTGCTGTGTATGTGACTATGGAGCTGTTTGGTGATGTCGTCTATTACGGCCTTCATAGAAGCAACAGGAGATTGTTGCATCCATCTTGAACCCTCAGAACTACAGTGCTATGATGTCACTCACTTCCACAGGCCTTGCAGAGTGTAAACAACAACAACCCAGCTTTGTTGTGTATGTAACCAAAGGGATTTGTGATGTCACCTAGAACCTTCACAGCAGCGACAGCTTTATGAGGAGCATCAGCACTGCTCTGCCTGAGCAGAACCATCACCGCCATAGGTTGTCAAATAACCCGGATTTAACCCACACAGGTAAGTCCAATGGGGTGCAGGCATGTCCTCTATGCTTACAGCTTCCCGTGGGTGTTGGTTTGATACCGTTTGGGGACAGCCAAGGAGGCATCTGCAGGCAACAAAGGTAGGTGTGTGCTTGTGTGTGTGTTTCCTATGCAGATCCTAAGCCCAGTGTCACATGCAAGTAGGAGGAGTAAGAAGGGTTCCTGGCAAATCCGGGTTATGGATTGCATTTAAAAAGGCCCCGTGGGAGTGCAATGGGCCCCTGTCTTGCTGCTTAGCAATAATGGTATGGGTTTAGGTTCTGCTGTGTGTACTGGTGGTTGACTGCCCCCCAGCCCAGAGTGTGCATGGAAAATTGTCTGGCAGCCTCCCTGACAGCAAGCAGTGATAGTGCCCATGAAGGGGACCTTGTTGGGCCCGCCCCTTTCACGGTTATCGCTTCTCGGCCTTTTGGCTAAGATCAAGTGTAGTATCTGTTCTTATCAGTTTAATATCTGATACGTCCCCTATCTGGGGACCATATATTAAATGGATTTTTGAGAACGGGGGCCGATTTCGAAGCTTGCTTCCGTCGCCCTATGCATTGACCCGATATGGCAGTATCTTCGGGTACAGTGCACCACCCCCTTACAGGGTTAAAAAGAAAGATTCCTACTTTCATTGCTACCTGCTTGCTGGCTAGCCAGCTAGCCAGCCCTGTGGGCCTTGCTGCTGCTGCAGCAGCCAATAAACAAAAGGTGGTGCTGCTGCTGCTTCTGCTGCTTCTGCTTCTGCTTGTGTCTGGCCCCTGTTGGAGCGTCCAGGCACAGGACTTCTGCTGCTGCTGACTAAATGGCCTCCTTAATTGGATCATTTGAGTAGCCAGCACACCTGTGCAGGTAGGGCATGACATGATAGGCAGCTGCCTTGATAGCGGGTGGGTGCTGAATGTTCCTAATTGACAAAATAAGATTAATGCTTATGAAGAAATATAAAATCTCATCCCTTCCCCAATATCGCGCCACACCCCTACCCCTTAATTCCCTGGTTGAACGTGATGGACATATGTCTTTTTTCGACCGTACTAACTATGTAACTATGTAACATAACATGGGGGGGGGGGGGTCTCCTGGCTGTTCACACAGGTGTGTCATTGCTGTACATTGACCATGCATTGCTTCTGTGGTATTGCAAAGGCAAAGACAAATGCTTCCAGCCATCCATTGCACTAATGGATTGGTCATCAGCTGGCTGTCTATGTCCCGCATCAATATAGACCAAAGTACAGAGGGTTAGGCTATGCTATTGTGCACCTACCTGATGCATCAGAAGGTGCGAGGCCCTTGCTAAATTCTGTGCACAGACTTTGAGATCTATGCTTTAGACTGTATCTAAACCTGCTCCAACATGGACTGACATTCTGGCCTACTTTCAGCCGATGCGACTTGTCTGTCGCTGAACAGTCGCTTTTTATGTATTCAGCACCTATGTATAATGTTGTAAAAATGCTCTAGAAGCTAAAGTCGCAGAAATGTCACACATATTTGGCCTGCAACTTTCTGTGCGACAAATTCAGACAGGAAAAATCAGTATAAATCCTTAGAAAATTATCCCCCAGTGTCTCCATCTGCTGGCGGTATTGAATAAGCATTGCTGCACTGATGGGGTATGCATTAGACGAAAAAAAAGAAGAAAAAGAAGAATAATACGCCCAGAAAAGAGGCGAAAAGGAGAAAAACGTAAAAAAACGTGAAAAAAAAGTAAGAGGAAGAGAAGGGAAAAAAAGGTGGAAATGGGTTTAAAAGTGATTTCGGCGGAGAAATATATATATATATATATATATATATATATATATATATATATATATATGCGCACACACACACATAGATATAAACGTATTCTCCGTTGAGATATTGCAGCCGCTGCTGTGTCCAGGCCCAGGAGCCTTAGCACTGTGCTGTGATGTCACTCAATACCACTGACATCACTAGGTGTAAACAACATCTCTCCTTTGCTGTGTATGTGACTATGGAGCTGTTTGGTGATGTCGTCTATTACGGCCTTCATAGAAGCAACAGGAGATTGTTGCATCCATCTTGAACCCTCAGAACTACAGTGCTATGATGTCACTCACTTCCACAGGCCTTGCAGAGTGTAAACAACAACAACCCAGCTTTGTTGTGTATGTAACCAAAGGGATTTGTGATGTCACCTAGAACCTTCACAGCAGCGACAGCTTTATGAGGAGCATCAGCACTGCTCTGCCTGAGCAGAACCATCACCGCCATAGGTTGTCAAATAACCCGGATTTAACCCACACAGGTAAGTCCAATGGGGTGCAGGCATGTCCTCTATGCTTACAGCTTCCCGTGGGTGTTGGTTTGATACCGTTTGGGGACAGCCAAGGAGGCATCTGCAGGCAACAAAGGTAGGTGTGTGCTTGTGTGTGTGTTTCCTATGCAGATCCTAAGCCCAGTGTCACATGCAAGTAGGAGGAGTAAGAAGGGTTCCTGGCAAATCCGGGTTATGGATTGCATTTAAAAAGGCCCCGTGGGAGTGCAATAGGCCCCTGTCTTGCTGCTTAGCAATAATGGTATGGGTTTAGGTTCTGCTGTGTGTACTGGTGGTTGACTGCCCCCCAGCCCAGAGTGTGCATGGAAAATTGTCTGGCAGCCTCCCTGACAGCAAGCAGTGATAGTGCCCATGAAGGGGACCTTGTTGGGCCCGCCCCTTTCACGGTTATCGCTTCTCGGCCTTTTGGCTAAGATCAAGTGTAGTATCTGATCTTATCAGTTTAATATCTGATACGTCCCCTATCTGGGGACCATATATTAAATGGATTTTTGAGAACGGGGGCCGATTTCGAAGCTTGCTTCCGTCGCCCTATGCATTGACCCGATATGGCAGTATCTTCGGGTACAGTGCACCACCCCCTTACAGGGTTAAAAAGAAAGATTCCTACTTTCATTGCTACCTGCTTGCTGGCTAGCCAGCTAGCCAGCCCTGTGGGCCTTGCTGCTGCTGCAGCCAATAAACAAAAGGTGGTGCTGCTGCTGCTTCTGCTGCTTCTGCTTCTGCTTGTGTCTGGCCCCTGTTGGAGCGTCCAGGCACAGGACTTCTGCTGCTGCTGACTAAATGGCCTCCTTAATTGGATCATTTGAGTAGCCAGCACACCTGTGCAGGTAGGGCATGACATGATAGGCAGCTGCCTTGATAGCGGGTGGGTGCTGAATGTTCCTAATTGACAAAATAAGATTAATGCTTATGAAGAAATATAAAATCTCATCCCTTCCCCAATATCGCGCCACACCCCTACCCCTTAATTCCCTGGTTGAACGTGATGGACATATGTCTTTTTTCGACCGTACTAACTATGTAACTATGTAACATAACATGGGGGGGGGGGGGGTCTCCTGGCTGTTCACACAGGTGTGTCATTGCTGTACATTGACCATGCATTGCTTCTGTGGTATTGCAAAGGCAAAGACAAATGCTTCCAGCCATCCATTGCACTAATGGATTGGTCATCAGCTGGCTGTCTATGTCCCGCATCAATATAGACCAAAGTACAGAGGGTTAGGCTATGCTATTGTGCACCTACCTGATGCATCAGAAGGTGCGAGGCCCTTGCTAAATTCTGTGCACAGACTTTGAGATCTATGCTTTAGACTGTATCTAAACCTGCTCCAACATGGACTGACATTCTGGCCTACTTTCAGCCGATGCGACTTGTCTGTCGCTGAACAGTCGCTTTTTATGTATTCAGGCACCCTATGTATAATGTTGTAAAAATGCTCTAGAAGCTAAAGTCGCAGAAATGTCACACATATTTGGCCTGCAACTTTCTGTGCGACAAATTCAGACAGGAAAATCAGTATAAATCCTTAGAAAATTATCCCCCAGTGTCTCCATCTGCTGGCGGTATTGAATAAGCATTGCTGCACTGATGGGGTATGCATTAGACGAAAAAAAAAGAAGAAAAAGAAGAATAATACGCCCAGAAAGAGGCGAAAAGGAGAAAAACGTAAAAAAACGTGAAAAAAAAGTAAGAGGAAGAGAAGGGAAAAAAAGGTGGAAATGGGTTTAAAAAGTGATTTCGGCGGAGAAATATATATATATATATATATATATATATATATATATATATATATATTATGCGCACACACACACATAGATATAAACGTATTCTCCGTTGAGATATTGCAGCCGCTGCTGTGTCCAGGCCCAGGAGCTTAGCACTGTGCTGTGATGTCACTCAATACCACTGACCATCACTAGTGTAAACAACATCTCTCCTTTGCTGGTATGTGACTATGGAGCTGTTTGGTGATGTCGTCTATTACGGCCTTCATAGAAGCAACAGGAGATTGTTGCATCCATCTTGAACCCTCAGAACTACAGTGCTATGATGTCACTCACGTCCACAGGCCTTGCAGAGTGTAAACAACAACAACCCAGCTTTGTTGTGTATGTAACCAAAGGGATTTGTGATGTCACCTAGAACCTTCACAGCAGCGACAGCTTTATGAGGAGCATCAGCACTTGTCTCTGCCTGAGCAGAACCATCACCGCCCATAGGTTGTCAATATAACCCGGATTTAACCCACACAGGTAAGTCCAATGGGTGCAGGCATGTCCTCTATGCTTACAGCTTCCCGTGGGTGTTGGTTTGATACCGTTTGGGGACAGCCAAGGAGGCATCTGCAGGCAACAAAGGTAGGTGTGTGCTTGTGTGTGTGTTTCCTATGCAGATCCTAAGCCCAGTGTCACATGCAAGTAGGAGGCGTAAGAAGGGTTCCTGGCAAATCCGGGTTATGGATTGCATTTAAAAAGGCCCCGTGGGAGTGCAATGGGCCCCTGTCTTGCTGCTTAGCAATAATGGTATGGGTTTAGGTTCTGCTGTGTGTACTGGTGGTTGACTGCCCCCAGCCCAGAGTGTGCATGGAAAATTGTCTGGCAGCCTCCCTGACAGCAAGCAGTGATAGTGCCCATGAGGGGACCTTGTTGGCCCGCCCCTTTCACGGTTATCGCTTCTCGGCCTTTTGGCTAAGATCAAGTGTAGTATCTGTTCTTATCAGTTTAATATCTGATACGTCCCCTATCTGGGGACCATATATTAAATGGATTTTTGAGAACGGGGGCCGATTTCGAAGCTTGCTTCCGTCGCCCTATGCATTGACCCGATATGGCAGTATCTTCGGGTACAGTGCACCACCCCCTTACAGGGGTTAAAAAGAAAGATTCCTACTTTCATTGCTACCTGCTTGCTGGCTAGCCAGCTAGCCAGCCCTGTGGGCCTTGCTGCTGCTGCAGCCAATAAACAAAAGGTGGTGCTGCTGCTGGCTTCTGCTGCTTCTGCTTCTGCTTGTGTCTGGGCCCCTGTTGAGCGTCCAGGCACAGGACTTCTGCTGCTGCTGACTAAATGGCCTCCTTAATTGGATCATTTGAGTAGCCAGCACAACCTGTGCAGGTAGGGCATGACATTGATAGGCAGCTGCTTTGATAGCGGGTGGGTGCTGAATGTTCTAATTGACAAAATAAGATTAATGCTTATGAAGAAATATAAAATCTCATCCCTTCCCCAATATCGCGCCACACCCCTACCCCTTAATTCCCTGGTTGAACGTGATGGACATATGTCTTTTTTCGACCGTACTAACTATGTAACTATGTAACATAACATGGGGGTGGGGGGGGTCTCCTGGCTGTTCACACAGGTGTGTCATTGCTGTACATTGACCATGCATTGCTCTGTGGTATTGCAAAGGCAAAGACAAATGCTTCCAGCCATCCATTGCACTAATGGATTGGTCATCAGCTGGCTGTCTATGTCCCGCATCAATATAGACCAAAGTACAGAGGGTTAGGCTATGCTATTGTGCACCTACCTGATGCATCAGAA
Organism: Hyla sarda; assembly: GCF_029499605.1. Lineage (NCBI taxonomy): Eukaryota > Metazoa > Chordata > Amphibia > Anura > Hylidae > Hyla > Hyla sarda. The sequence goes on from NW_026607621.1 coordinate 114,566, forward strand.
GGTGCGAGGCCCTTGCTAAATTCTGTGCACAGACTTTGAGATCTATGCTTTAGACTGTATCTAAACCTGCTCCAACATGGACTGACATTCTGGCCTACTTTCAGCCGATGCGACTTGTCTGTCGCTGGAACAGTCGCTTTTTATGTATTCAGCACCTATGTATAATGTTGTAAAAATGCTCTAGAAGCTAAAGTCGCAGAAATGTCACACATATTTGAGGCCTGCAACTTTCTGTGCGACAAATTCAGACAGGAAAAACTCAGTATAAATCCTTAGAAAATTATCCCCCAGTGTCTCCATCTGCTGGCGGTATTGAATAAGCATTGCTGCACTGATGGGGTATTGCATTAGACGAAAAAAAAGAAGAAAAAGAAGAATAATACGCCCAGAAAAGAGGCGAAAAGGAGAAAAAACGTAAAAAACGTGAAAAAAAAGTAAGAGGAAGAGAAGGGAAAAAAGGTGGAAATGGGTTTAAAAGTGATTTCGGTGGAGAAATATATATATATATATATATATATAATATATATATATATATATGCGCACACACACACATAGATATAAACGTATTCTCCGTTGAGATATTGCAGCCGCTGCTGTGTCCCAGGCCCAGGAGCCTTAGCACTGTGCTGTGATGTCACTCAATACCATCACTAGGTGTAAACAACATCTCTCCTTTGCTGTGTATGTGACTATGGAGCTGTTTGGTGATGTCGTCTATTACGGCCTTCATAGAAGCAACAGGAGATTGTTGCATCCATCTTGAACCCTCAGAACTACAGTGCTATGATGTCACTCACTTCCACAGGCCTTGCAGAGTGTAAACAACAACAACCCAGCTTTGTTGTGTATGTAACCAAAGGGATTTGTGATGTCACCTAGAACCTTCACAGCAGCGACAGCTTTATGAGGAGCATCAGCACTGCTCTGCCTGAGCAGAACCATCACCGCCATAGGTTGTCAAATAACCCGGATTTAACCCACACAGGTAAGTCCAATGGGGTGCAGGCATGTCCTCTATGCTTACAGCTTCCCGTGGGTGTTGGTTTGATACCGTTTGGGGACAGCCAAGGAGGCATCTGCAGGCAACAAAGGTAGGTGTGTGCTTGTGTGTGTGTTTCCTATGCAGATCCTAAGCCCAGTGTCACATGCAAGTAGGAGGAGTAAGAAGGGTTCCTGGCAAATCCGGGTTATGGATTGCATTTAAAAAGGCCCCGTGGGAGTGCAATGGGCCCCTGTCTTGCTGCTTAGCAATAATGGTATGGGTTTAGGTTCTGCTGTGTGTACTGGTGGTTGACTGCCCCCCAGCCCAGAGTGTGCATGGAAAATTGTCTGGCAGCCTCCCTGACAGCAAGCAGTGATAGTGCCCATGAAGGGGACCTTGTTGGGCCCGCCCCTTTCACGGTTATCGCTTCTCGGCCTTTTGGCTAAGATCAAGTGTAGTATCTGTTCTTATCAGTTTAATATCTGATACGTCCCCTATCTGGGGACCATATATTAAATGGATTTTTGAGAACGGGGGCCGATTTCGAAGCTTGCTTCCGTCGCCCTATGCATTGACCCGATATGGCAGTATCTTCGGGTACAGTGCACCACCCCCTTACAGGGTTAAAAAGAAAGATTCCTACTTTCATTGCTACCTGCTTGCTGGCTAGCCAGCTAGCCAGCCCTGTGGGCCTTGCTGCTGCTGCAGCCAAAAAACAAAAGGTGGTGCTGCTTCTGCTGCTTCTGCTTCTGCTTGTGTCTGGCCCCTGTTGGAGCGTCCAGGCACAGGACTTCTGCTGCTGCTGACTAAATGGCCTCCTTAATTGGATCATTTGAGTAGCCAGCACACCTGTGCAGGTAGGGCATGACATGATAGGCAGCTGCCTTGATAGCGGGTGGGTGCTGAATGTTCCTAATTGACAAAATAAGATTAATGCTTATGAAGAAATATAAAATCTCATCCCTTCCCCAATATCGCGCCACACCCCTACCCCTTAATTCCCTGGTTGAACGTGATGGACATATGTCTTTTTTCGACCGTACTAACTATGTAACTATGTAACATAACATGGGGGGGGGGGGGTCTCCTGGCTGTTCACACAGGTGTGTCATTGCTGTACATTGACCATGCATTGCTTCTGTGGTATTGCAAAGGCAAAGACAAATGCTTCCAGCCATCCATTGCACTAATGGATTGGTCATCAGCTGGCTGTCTATGTCCCGCATCAATATAGACCAAAGTACAGAGGGTTAGGCTATGCTATTGTGCACCTACCTGATGCATCAGAAGGTGCGAGGCCCTTGCTAAATTCTGTGCACAGACTTTGAGATCTATGCTTTAGACTGTATCTAAACCTGCTCCAACATGGACTGACATTCTGGCCTACTTTCAGCCGATGCGACTTGTCTGTCGCTGAACAGTCGCTTTTTATGTATTCAGCACCTATGTATAATGTTGTAAAAATGCTCTAGAAGCTAAAGTCGCAGAAATGTCACACATATTTGGCCTGCAACTTTCTGTGCGACAAATTCAGACAGGAAAAATCAGTATAAATCCTTAGAAAATTATCCCCCAGTGTCTCCATCTGCTGGCGGTATTGAATAAGCATTGCTGCACTGATGGGGTATGCATTAGACGAAAAAAAAGAAGAAAAAGAAGAATAATACGCCCAGAAAAGAGGCGAAAAGGAGAAAAACGTAAAAAAACGTGAAAAAAAAGTAAGAGGAAGAGAAGGGAAAAAAAGGTGGAAATGGGTTTAAAAGTGATTTCGGCGGAGAAATATATATATATATATATATATATATATATATATATATATATATGCGCACACACACACATAGATATAAACGTATTCTCCGTTGAGATATTGCAGCCGCTGCTGTGTCCAGGCCCAGGAGCCTTAGCACTGTGCTGTGATGTCACTCAATACCACTGACATCACTAGGTGTAAACAACATCTCTCCTTTGCTGTGTATGTGACTATGGAGCTGTTTGGTGATGTCGTCTATTACGGCCTTCATAGAAGCAACAGGAGATTGTTGCATCCATCTTGAACCCTCAGAACTACAGTGCTATGATGTCACTCACTTCCACAGGCCTTGCAGAGTGTAAACAACAACAACCCAGCTTTGTTGTGTATGTAACCAAAGGGATTTGTGATGTCACCTAGAACCTTCACAGCAGCGACAGCTTTATGAGGAGCATCAGCACTGCTCTGCCTGAGCAGAACCATCACCGCCATAGGTTGTCAAATAACCCGGATTTAACCCACACAGGTAAGTCCAATGGGGTGCAGGCATGTCCTCTATGCTTACAGCTTCCCGTGGGTGTTGGTTTGATACCGTTTGGGGACAGCCAAGGAGGCATCTGCAGGCAACAAAGGTAGGTGTGTGCTTGTGTGTGTGTTTCCTATGCAGATCCTAAGCCCAGTGTCACATGCAAGTAGGAGGAGTAAGAAGGGTTCCTGGCAAATCCGGGTTATGGATTGCATTTAAAAAGGCCCCGTGGGAGTGCAATGGGCCCCTGTCTTGCTGCTTAGCAATAATGGTATGGGTTTAGGTTCTGCTGTGTGTACTGGTGGTTGACTGCCCCCCAGCCCAGAGTGTGCATGGAAAATTGTCTGGCAGCCTCCCTGACAGCAAGCAGTGATAGTGCCCATGAAGGGGACCTTGTTGGGCCCGCCCCTTTCACGGTTATCGCTTCTCGGCCTTTTGGCTAAGATCAAGTGTAGTTCTGCTCACTTGGTCTGGCCAGAGGGTGTCTGTGGTACCCGGCTCCTTTGCCTGGGGGGATCGTCCTTCTTAACGGAGGGACTTCACCCCCCTGCTGCTATCAGGGAGCCGGCTTAGTCCCCAGACAACGGGAGGCGATCCCCACCTACCTACTTCGGTGGGGGAGGTGTCTGGACATCATGGACATGGAGGAAGATTGCGGTTTTTCTTCGGAAGGCGTGCCGCCTTTTGCGAGACTTCGGAATGGAGTTCGTATTTCCCTGCTCGATGTCCGGAAGAAGGAAAGAGGCCTTGTCTTTGTCGTGGAAGAAGTGCTGTTTAAGTTGCTGGAAGTCAAGAGGGAGCAAATCCTATCCATGCTTGAGTTTCCCAGAAGTGGATACTACGACGCGGTGCTGGCTTCTGAAGAGGACTATGAGTCATTTTGGAACATATTGCAGCAAAAGAAGGTATGTCCGGTTTTGGAAGGGGTGGAGATAGTTCCACATTTCCCACGTAGAGAACGATTGGTGACTATAAGGATGTATAGCCCATATACTTCGGAGGAGGATATCGTTACCTTTTTGTCTCGATTCTGTGACAGTGTTCTGCCTAAAGGCAAGGTATTTAATCAATATGGACTATGGACCACCAAGTGGAGGTTCCATGTGAAATTTAAAATGGCAGATGGCAAGTTAGTGATCCCCCCAGGACGGTTTAAAATTGGTTCTGTGAACGGGGATCTGTATTTTTCTGGCATGCAAGATTTTTGCCGCAAATGTAAACAGTACGGTCACAGAAAGGAGGATTGCACGTTTTTGTGGTGTTTCAAGTGTCAAGAGGAGGGTCACGACGTGGAAAATTGTCAAAAGAAAAGGAAATGCCATCTGTGTGGTGAGGAGGGCCATCTGCTTGGCTCGTGTCCTAAGAAAAAGTCTGAGAAAAATTCAGAGAAAAAGGAAGCTGTAAAAAGAAGCAGAGAGGAACCAGCTGAAGTGAAAGAACCAGAAGTGGAGCAGGTTCCAACTAGAAGACCTACAGAGCAGAAGAAGAAGAGAGAGGAGGAAGTGTATGTGCCAGTGCAGTATTTTGGTGTGCTTGGTGGTTTGTTGGAAAATTTGTCGGAAGCAGAAAGAAAAACGTTTGACAAAGATATGATGGATCTAAAGATAGGCTTGAAGAACCGGGAGGAAGAAGCTCGGGATAAAGTCTATTTTTCTTTCAAGGCAGACATGAACCGTTTTGTTGAAACGTATAAAATTCCAGGCTGGTTAGCGTCTCAAGTTAAGAAAGATATAGCAAATGGCAATATCAGTCGAGGACTGATAGACTTTCTAATGGTGTTTGCATGGAGGAAGGGGATGACCTTCTAATTTGGTTTTGCTTAATTAGAAAGTAATGTTTGGTTTTGCTATTTTATGTTGTTTCTTATTTTGTTTTTAAATGTTCTATTTTGTTTCATTAGTGTTTAAGAAAAGAAATAAAAACATGTTACCTGATGATGAACACAAAATTGAGTTCCAAATAAGATCTTGGAACTCTGAGTGACTTCTGAGGGCTAACTTAAAAAAAATCTGTTCTTATCAGTTTAATATCTGATACGTCCCCTATCTGGGGACCATATATTAAATGGATTTTTGAGAACGGGGGCCGATTTCGAAGCTTGCTTCCGTCGCCCTATGCATTGACCCGATATGGCAGTATCTTCGGGTACAGTGCACCACCCCCTTACAGGGTTAAAAAGAAAGATTCCTACTTTCATTGCTACCTGCTTGCTGGCTAGCCAGCTAGCCAGCCCTGTGGGCCTTGCTGCTGCTGCAGCCAAAAAACAAAAGGTGGTGCTGCTGCTGCTTCTGCTGCTTCTGCTTCTGCTTGTGTCTGGCCCCTGTTGGAGCGTCCAGGCACAGGACTTCTGCTGCTGCTGACTAAATGGCCTCCTTAATTGGATCATTTGAGTAGCCAGCACACCTGTGCAGGTAGGGCATGACATGATAGGCAGCTGCCTTGATAGCCGGTGGGTGCTGAATGTTCTTAATTGACAAAATAAGATTAATGCTTATGAAGAAATATAAAATCTCATCCCTTCCCCAATATCGCGCCACACCCCTACCCCTTAATTCCCTGGTTGAACGTGATGGACATATGTCTTTTTTCGACCGTACTAACTATGTAACTATGTAACATAACATGGGGGGGGGGGGGGTCTCCTGGCTGTTCACACAGGTGTGTCATTGCTGTACATTGACCATGCATTGCTTCTGTGGTATTGCAAAGGCAAAGACAAATGCTTCCAGCCATCCATTGCACTAATGGATTGGTCATCAGCTGGCTGTCTATGTCCCGCATCAATATAGACCAAAGTACAGAGGGTTAGGCTATGCTATTGTGCACCTACCTGATGCATCATAAGGTGCGAGGCCCTTGCTAAATTCTGTGCACAGACTTTGAGATCTATGCTTTAGACTGTATCTAAACCTGCTCCAACATGGACTGACATTCTGGCCTACTTTCAGCCGATGCGACTTGTCTGTCGCTGAACAGTCGCTTTTTATGTATTCAGCACCTATGTATAATGTTGTAAAAATGCTCTAGAAGCTAAAGTCGCAGAAATGTCACACATATTTGGCCTGCAACTTTCTGTGCGACAAATTCAGACAGGAAAAATCAGTATAAATCCTTAGAAAATTATCCCCCAGTGTCTCCATCTGCTGGCGGTATTGAATAAGCATTGCTGCACTGATGGGGTATGCATTAGACGAAAAAAAAGAAGAAAAAGAAGAATAATACGCCCAGAAAAGAGGCGAAAAGGAGAAAAACGTAAAAAAACGTGAAAAAAAAGTAAGAGGAAGAGAAGGGAAAAAAAGGTGGAAATGGGTTTAAAAGTGATTTCGGCGGAGAAATATATATATATATATATATATATATATATATATATATATATATGCGCACACACACACATAGATATAAACGTATTCTCCGTTGAGATATTGCAGCCGCTGCTGTGTCCAGGCCCAGGAGCCTTAGCACTGTGCTGTGATGTCACTCAATACCACTGACATCACTAGGTGTAAACAACATCTCTCCTTTGCTGTGTATGTGACTATGGAGCTGTTTGGTGATGTCGTCTATTACGGCCTTCATAGAAGCAACAGGAGATTGTTGCATCCATCTTGAACCCTCAGAACTACAGTGCTATGATGTCACTCACTTCCACAGGCCTTGCAGAGTGTAAACAACAACAACCCAGCTTTGTTGTGTATGTAACCAAAGGGATTTGTGATGTCACCTAGAACCTTCACAGCAGCGACAGCTTTATGAGGAGCATCAGCACTGCTCTGCCTGAGCAGAACCATCACCGCCATAGGTTGTCAAATAACCCGGATTTAACCCACACAGGTAAGTCCAATGGGGTGCAGGCATGTCCTCTATGCTTACAGCTTCCCGTGGGTGTTGGTTTGATACCGTTTGGGGACAGCCAAGGAGGCATCTGCAGGCAACAAAGGTAGGTGTGTGCTTGTGTGTGTGTTTCCTATGCAGATCCTAAGCCCAGTGTCACATGCAAGTAGGAGGAGTAAGAAGGGTTCCTGGCAAATCCGGGTTATGGATTGCATTTAAAAAGGCCCCGTGGGAGTGCAATGGGCCCCTGTCTTGCTGCTTAGCAATAATGGTATGGGTTTAGGTTCTGCTGTGTGTACTGGTGGTTGACTGCCCCCCAGCCCAGAGTGTACATGGAAAATTGTCTGGCAGCCTCCCTGACAGCAAGCAGTGATAGTGCCCATGAAGGGGACCTTGTTGGGCCCGCCCCTTTCACGGTTATCGCTTCTCGGCCTTTTGGCTAAGATCAAGTGTAGTATCTGTTCTTATCAGTTTAATATCTGATACGTCCCCTATCTGGGGACCATATATTAAATGGATTTTTGAGAACGGGGGCCGATTTCGAAGCTTGCTTCCGTCGCCCTATGCATTGACCCGATATGGCAGTATCTTCGGGTACAGTGCACCACCCCCTTACAGGGTTAAAAAGAAAGATTCCTACTTTCATTGCTACCTGCTTGCTGGCTAGCCAGCTAGCCAGCCCTGTGGGCCTTGCTGCTGCTGCAGCCAAAAAACAAAAGGTGGTGCTGCTGCTGCTTCTGCTGCTTCTGCTTCTGCTTGTGTCTGGCCCCTGTTGGAGCGTCCAGGCACAGGACTTCTGCTGCTGCTGACTAAATGGCCTCCTTAATTGGATCATTTGAGTAGCCAGCACACCTGTGCAGGTAGGGCATGACATGATAGGCAGCTGCCTTGATAGCGGGTGGGTGCTGAATGTTCCTAATTGACAAAATAAGATTAATGCTTATGAAGAAATATAAAATCTCATCCCTTCCCCAATATCGCGCCACACCCCTACCCCTTAATTCCCTGGTTGAACGTGATGGACATATGTCTTTTTTCGACCGTACTAACTATGTAACTATGTAACATAACATGGGGGGGGGGGGGGGGGTCTCCTGGCTGTTCACACAGGTGTGTCATTGCTGTACATTGACCATGCATTGCTTCTGTGGTATTGCAAAGGCAAAGACAAATGCTTCCAGCCATCCATTGCACTAATGGATTGGTCATCAGCTGGCTGTCTATGTCCCGCATCAATATAGACCAAAGTACAGAGGGTTAGGCTATGCTATTGTGCACCTACCTGATGCATCAGAAGGTGCGAGGCCCTTGCTAAATTCTGTGCACAGACTTTGAGATCTATGCTTTAGACTGTATCTAAACCTGCTCCAACATGGACTGACATTCTGGCCTACTTTCAGCCGATGCGACTTGTCTGTCGCTGAACAGTCGCTTTTTATGTATTCAGCACCTATGTATAATGTTGTAAAAATGCTCTAGAAGCTAAAGTCGCAGAAATGTCACACATATTTGGCCTGCAACTTTCTGTGCGACAAATTCAGACAGGAAAAATCAGTATAAATCCTTAGAAAATTATCCCCCAGTGTCTCCATCTGCTGGCGGTATTGAATAAGCATTGCTGCACTGATGGGGTATGCATTAGACGAAAAAAAAGAAGAAAAAGAAGAATAATACGCCCAGAAAAGAGGCGAAAAGGAGAAAAACGTAAAAAAACGTGAAAAAAAAGTAAGAGGAAGAGAAGGGAAAAAAAGGTGGAAATGGGTTTAAAAGTGATTTCGGCGGAGAAATATATATATATATATATATATATATATATATATATATGCGCACACACACACATAGATATAAACGTATTCTCCGTTGAGATATTGCAGCCGCTGCTGTGTCCAGGCCCAGGAGCCTTAGCACTGTGCTGTGATGTCACTCAATACCACTGACATCACTAGGTGTAAACAACATCTCTCCTTTGCTGTGTATGTGACTATGGAGCTGTTTGGTGATGTCGTCTATTACGGCCTTCATAGAAGCAACAGGAGATTGTTGCATCCATCTTGAACCCTCAGAACTACAGTGCTATGATGTCACTCACTTCCACAGGCCTTGCAGAGTGTAAACAACAACAACCCAGCTTTGTTGTGTATGTAACCAAAGGGATTTGTGATGTCACCTAGAACCTTCACAGCAGCGACAGCTTTATGAGGAGCATCAGCACTGCTCTGCCTGAGCAGAACCATCACCGCCATAGGTTGTCAAATAACCCGGATTTAACCCACACAGGTAAGTCCAATGGGGTGCAGGCATGTCCTCTATGCTTACAGCTTCCCGTGGGTGTTGGTTTGATACCGTTTGGGGACAGCCAAGGAGGCATCTGCAGGCAACAAAGGTAGGTGTGTGCTTGTGTGTGTGTTTCCTATGCAGATCCTAAGCCCAGTGTCACATGCAAGTAGGAGGAGTAAGAAGGGTTCCTGGCAAATCCGGGTTATGGATTGCATTTAAAAAGGCCCCGTGGGAGTGCAATGGGCCCCTGTCTTGCTGCTTAGCAATAATGGTATGGGTTTAGGTTCTGCTGTGTGTACTGGTGGTTGACTGCCCCCCAGCCCAGAGTGTGCATGGAAAATTGTCTGGCAGCCTCCCTGACAGCAAGCAGTGATAGTGCCCATGAAGGGGACCTTGTTGGGCCCGCCCCTTTCACGGTTATCGCTTCTCGGCCTTTTGGCTAAGATCAAGTGTAGTATCTGTTCTTATCAGTTTTTCATGCCGGTGGACAGTAACGCCGGTATGGGGCTGGTGGGGATGGGTGCTGCATGGAGGATGCAGGTGTACCAGGGCTTTCCGGGGCTGGTTCTGAGGAATCAGCTCGACGGCTGCCCCGATGTGACCTGTTCCCTCCGGGTCTCGCCATGAGGCTGAGAGGGTCTAGAGCCGAGGTACTTTTGTGCCTCGGGGAGTGGTGACCCCGAGGTGCCGAAACTCACTGGGAGGATAGACTCACTGAGTTGAAGCACGGGCACCATAATCTCTTCACCTTGTGGCACTCACCTCTTGATTCCCGGCCTTCTGGCTAGGATCAGAGAAATTTTTATAGATCCGGCCGGATGTCCGGGCAGTATATCTGCACACATTCACTTATTTATTTCTTTTTTGTCTCACTGTGTCACTTTTTGCGTGTTGTGTGTTCACAGGATTGGTCAGGATGCGGTAGCCCTTCTGGGTGTCCCTCCTGGCGGTCTAGGGGAGGTGTGTGTGGCCATTAGGTTCCGCACCTCCCTGCAAACACCCCGGGTACTCCTGCTTTTGCAGGGTACCTACCGTAATCGGCTCTGCGGGCAGATACCTTGGCTAACGCCAAGGGGGATGCCGGGAGCATTTGTGGTCCCCTAGTAGCTTCGGCGAAAAGGGACATCGAACCTGGAACCTCGCAGGTACCTTTTGGTCCGGAGGCGAAGGGTAAGGTTTGTTGGGGGGCCTCTCTCCTATCGGAGAAGGGCTTGCGATAGACCGCATCCTTTGTGCACGTTTTTTTAGTGTAACACGTTTGCACTTTTTCTTGCACTTTGGGTGAATCGAAAGCACGTTCCTCGGCTTTAAAAAAAAAAAAAAAAAAATCTGTTCTTATCAGTTTAATATCTGATACGTCCCCTATCTGGGGACCATATATTAAATGGATTTTTGAGAACGGGGGCCGATTTCGAAGCTTGCTTCCGTCGCCCTATGCATTGACCCGATATGGCAGTATCTTCGGGTACAGTGCACCACCCCCTTACAGGGTTAAAAAGAAAGATTCCTACTTTCATTGCTACCTGCTTGCTGGCTAGCCAGCTAGCCAGCCCTGTGGGCCTTGCTGCTGCTGCAGCCAAAAAACAAAAGGTGGTGCTGCTGCTGCTTCTGCTGCTTCTGCTTCTGCTTGTGTCTGGCCCCTGTTGGAGCGTCCAGGCACAGGACTTCTGCTGCTGCTGACTAAATGGCCTCCTTAATTGGATCATTTGAGTAGCCAGCACACCTGTGCAGGTAGGGCATGACATGATAGGCAGCTGCCTTGATAGCGGGTGGGTGCTGAATGTTCCTAATTGACAAAATAAGATTAATGCTTATGAAGAAATATAAAATCTCATCCCTTCCCCAATATCGCGCCACACCCCTACCCCTTAATTCCCTGGTTGAACGTGATGGACATATGTCTTTTTTCGACCGTACTAACTATGTAACTATGTAACATAACATGGGGGGGGGGGGGGGGGGGTCTCCTGGCTGTTCACACAGGTGTGTCATTGCTGTACATTGACCATGCATTGCTTCTGTGGTATTGCAAAGGCAAAGACAAATGCTTCCAGCCATCCATTGCACTAATGGATTGGTCATCAGCTGGCTGTCTATGTCCCGCATCAATATAGACCAAAGTACAGAGGGTTAGGCTATGCTATTGTGCACCTACCTGATGCATCAGAAGGTGCGAGGCCCTTGCTAAATTCTGTGCACAGACTTTGAGATCTATGCTTTAGACTGTATCTAAACCTGCTCCAACATGGACTGACATTCTGGCCTACTTTCAGCCGATGCGACTTGTCTGTCGCTGAACAGTCGCTTTTTATGTATTCAGCACCTATGTATAATTTGTAAAAATGCTCTAGAAGCTAAAGTCGCAGAAATGTCACACATATTTGGCCTGCAACTTTCTGTGCGACAAATTCAGACAGGAAAAATCAGTATAAATCCTTAGGAAATTATCCCCCAGTGTCTCCATCTGCTGGCGGTATTGAATAAGCATTGCTGCACTGATGGGGTATGCATTAGACGAAAAAAAAGAAGAAAAAGAAGAATAATACGCCCAGAAAAGAGGCGAAAAGGAGAAAAACGTAAAAAAACGTGAAAAAAAAGTAAGAGGAAGAGAAGGGAAAAAAAGGTGGAAATGGGTTTAAAAGTGATTTCGGCGGAGAAATATATATATATATATATATATATATATATATATATATATATGCGCACACACACACATAGATATAAACGTATTCTCCGTTGAGATATTGCAGCCGCTGCTGTGTCCAGGCCCAGGAGCCTTAGCACTGTGCTGTGATGTCACTCAATACCACTGACATCACTAGGTGTAAACAACATCTCTCCTTTGCTGTGTATGTGACTATGGAGCTGTTTGGTGATGTCGTCTATTACGGCCTTCATAGAAGCAACAGGAGATTGTTGCATCCATCTTGAACCCTCAGAACTACAGTGCTATGATGTCACTCACTTCCACAGGCCTTGCAGAGTGTAAACAACAACAACCCAGCTTTGTTGTGTATGTAACCAAAGGGATTTGTGATGTCACCTAGAACCTTCACAGCAGCGACAGCTTTATGAGGAGCATCAGCACTGCTCTGCCTGAGCAGAACCATCACCGCCATAGGTTGTCAAATAACCCGGATTTAACCCACACAGGTAAGTCCAATGGGGTGCAGGCATGTCCTCTATGCTTACAGCTTCCCGTGGGTGTTGGTTTGATACCGTTTGGGGACAGCCAAGGAGGCATCTGCAGGCAACAAAGGTAGGTGTGTGCTTGTGTGTGTGTTTCCTATGCAGATCCTAAGCCCAGTGTCACATGCAAGTAGGAGGAGTAAGAAGGGTTCCTGGCAAATCCGGGTTATGGATTGCATTTAAAAAGGCCCCGTGGGAGTGCAATGGGCCCCTGTCTTGCTGCTTAGCAATAATGGTATGGGTTTAGGTTCTGCTGTGTGTACTGGTGGTTGACTGCCCCCCAGCCCAGAGTGTGCATGGAAAATTGTCTGGCAGCCTCCCTGACAGCAAGCAGTGATAGTGCCCATGAAGGGGACCTTGTTGGGCCCACCCCTTTCACGGTTATCGCTTCTCGGCCTTTTGGCTAAGATCAAGTGTAGTATCTGTTCTTATCAGTTTAATATCTGATACGTCCCCTATCTGGGGACCATATATTAAATGGATTTTTGAGAACGGGGGCCGATTTCGAAGCTTGCTTCCGTCGCCCTATGCATTGACCCGATATGGCAGTATCTTCGGGTACAGTGCACCACCCCCTTACAGGGTTAAAAAGAAAGATTCCTACTTTCATTGCTACCTGCTTGCTGGCTAGCCAGCTAGCCAGCCCTGTGGGCCTTGCTGCTGCTGCAGCCAAAAAACAAAAGGTGGTGCTGCTGCTGCTTCTGCTGCTTCTGCTTCTGCTTGTGTCTGGCCCCTGTTGGAGCGTCCAGGCACAGGACTTCTGCTGCTGCTGACTAAATGGCCTCCTTAATTGGATCATTTGAGTAGCCAGCACACCTGTGCAGGTAGGGCATGACATGATAGGCAGCTGCCTTGATAGCGGGTGGGTGCTGAATGTTCCTAATTGACAAAATAAGATTAATGCTTATGAAGAAATATAAAATCTCATCCCTTCCCCAATATCGCGCCACACCCCTACCCCTTAATTCCCTGGTTGAACGTGATGGACATATGTCTTTTTTCGACCGTACTAACTATGTAACTATGTAACATAACATGGGGGGGGGGGGGGGGGTCTCCTGGCTGTTCACACAGGTGTGTCATTGCTGTACATTGACCATGCATTGCTTCTGTGGTATTGCAAAGGCAAAGACAAATGCTTCCAGCCATCCATTGCACTAATGGATTGGTCATCAGCTGGCTGTCTATGTCCCGCATCAATATAGACCAAAGTACAGAGGGTTAGGCTATGCTATTGTGCACCTACCTGATGCATCAGAAGGTGCGAGGCCCTTGCTAAATTCTGTGCACAGACTTTGAGATCTATGCTTTAGACTGTATCTAAACCTGCTCCAACATGGACTGACATTCTGGCCTACTTTCAGCCGATGCGACTTGTCTGTCGCTGAACAGTCGCTTTTTATGTATTCAGCACCTATGTATAATGTTGTAAAAATGCTCTAGAAGCTAAAGTCGCAGAAATGTCACACATATTTGGCCTGCAACTTTCTGTGCGACAAATTCAGACAGGAAAAATCAGTATAAATCCTTAGAAAATTATCCCCCAGTGTCTCCATCTGCTGGCGGTATTGAATAAGCATTGCTGCACTGATGGGGTATGCATTAGACGAAAAAAAAGAAGAAAAAGAAGAATAATACGCCCAGAAAAGAGGCGAAAAGGAGAAAAACGTAAAAAAACGTGAAAAAAAAGTAAGAGGAAGAGAAGGGAAAAAAAGGTGGAAATGGGTTTAAAAGTGATTTCGGCGGAGAAATATATATATATATATATATATATATATATATATATATATATATATGCGCACACACACACATAGATATAAACGTATTCTCCGTTGAGATATTGCAGCCGCTGCTGTGTCCAGGCCCAGGAGCCTTAGCACTGTGCTGTGATGTCACTCAATACCACTGACATCACTAGGTGTAAACAACATCTCTCCTTTGCTGTGTATGTGACTATGGAGCTGTTTGGTGATGTCGTCTATTACGGCCTTCATAGAAGCAACAGGAGATTGTTGCATCCATCTTGAACCCTCAGAACTACAGTGCTATGATGTCACTCACTTCCACAGGCCTTGCAGAGTGTAAACAACAACAACCCAGCTTTGTTGTGTATGTAACCAAAGGGATTTGTGATGTCACCTAGAACCTTCACAGCAGCGACAGCTTTATGAGGAGCATCAGCACTGCTCTGCCTGAGCAGAACCATCACCGCCATAGGTTGTCAAATAACCCGGATTTAACCCACACAGGTAAGTCCAATGGGGTGCAGGCATGTCCTCTATGCTTACAGCTTCCCGTGGGTGTTGGTTTGATCGTTTGGGGACAGCCAAGGAGGCATCTGCAGGCAACAAAGGTAGGTGTGTGCTTGTGTGTGTGTTTCCTATGCAGATCCTAAGCCCAGTGTCACATGCAAGTAGGAGGAGTAAGAAGGGTTCCTGGCAAATCCGGGTTATGGATTGCATTTAAAAAGGCCCCGTGGGAGTGCAATGGGCCCCTGTCTTGCTGCTTAGCAATAATGGTATGGGTTTAGGTTCTGCTGTGTGTACTGGTGGTTGACTGCCCCCCAGCCCAGAGTGTGCATGGAAAATTGTCTGGCAGCCTCCCTGACAGCAAGCAGTGATAGTGCCCATGAAGGGGACCTTGTTGGGCCCGCCCCTTTCACGGTTATCGCTTCTCGGCCTTTTGGCTAAGATCAAGTGTAGTATCTGTTCTTATCAGTTTAATATCTGATACGTCCCCTATCTGGGGACCATATATTAAATGGATTTTTGAGAACGGGGGCCGATTTCGAAGCTTGCTTCCGTCGCCCTATGCATTGACCCGATATGGCAGTATCTTCGGGTACAGTGCACCACCCCCTTACAGGGTTAAAAAGAAAGATTCCTACTTTCATTGCTACCTGCTTGCTGGCTAGCCAGCTAGCCAGCCCTGTGGGCCTTGCTGCTGCTGCAGCCAAAAAACAAAAGGTGGTGCTGCTGCTGCTTCTGCTGCTTCTGCTTCTGCTTGTGTCTGGCCCCTGTTGGAGCGTCCAGGCACAGGACTTCTGCTGCTGCTGACTAAATGGCCTCCTTAATTGGATCATTTGAGTAGCCAGCACACCTGTGCAGGTAGGGCATGACATGATAGGCAGCTGCCTTGATAGCGGGTGGGTGCTGAATGTTCCTAATTGACAAAATAAGATTAATGCTTATGAAGAAATATAAAATCTCATCCCCTCCCCAATATCGCGCCACACCCCTACCCCTTAATTCCCTGGTTGAACGTGATGGACATATGTCTTTTTTCGACCGTACTAACTATGTAACTATGTAACATAACATGGGGGGGGGGGGGGGGGGGGGGTCTCCTGGCTGTTCACACAGGTGTGTCATTGCTGTACATTGACCATGCATTGCTTCTGTGGTATTGCAAAGGCAAAGACAAATGCTTCCAGCCATCCATTGCACTAATGGATTGGTCATCAGCTGGCTGTCTATGTCCCGCATCAATATAGACCAAAGTACAGAGGGTTAGGCTATGCTATTGTGCACCTACCTGATGCATCAGAAGGTGCGAGGCCCTTGCTAAATTCTGTGCACAGACTTTGAGATCTATGCTTTAGACTGTATCTAAACCTGCTCCAACATGGACTGACATTCTGGCCTACTTTCAGCCGATGCGACTTGTCTGTCGCTGAACAGTCGCTTTTTATGTATTCAGCACCTATGTATAATGTTGTAAAAATGCTCTAGAAGCTAAAGTCGCAGAAATGTCACACATATTTGGCCTGCAACTTTCTGTGCGACAAATTCAGACAGGAAAAATCAGTATAAATCCTTAGAAAATTATCCCCCAGTGTCTCCATCTGCTGGCGGTATTGAATAAGCATTGCTGCACTGATGGGGTATGCATTAGACGAAAAAAAAGAAGAAAAAGAAGAATAATACGCCCAGAAAAGAGGCGAAAAGGAGAAAAACGTAAAAAAACGTGAAAAAAAAGTAAGAGGAAGAGAAGGGAAAAAAAGGTGGAAATGGGTTTAAAAGTGATTTCGGCGGAGAAATATATATATATATATATATATATATATATATATATATATATATATGCGCACACACACACATAGATATAAACGTATTCTCCGTTGAGATATTGCAGCCGCTGCTGTGTCCAGGCCCAGGAGCCTTAGCACTGTGCTGTGATGTCACTCAATACCACTGACATCACTAGGTGTAAACAACATCTCTCCTTTGCTGTGTATGTGACTATGGAGCTGTTTGGTGATGTCGTCTATTACGGCCTTCATAGAAGCAACAGGAGATTGTTGCATCCATCTTGAACCCTCAGAACTACAGTGCTATGATGTCACTCACTTCCACAGGCCTTGCAGAGTGTAAACAACAACAACCCAGCTTTGTTGTGTATGTAACCAAAGGGATTTGTGATGTCACCTAGAACCTTCACAGCAGCGACAGCTTTATGAGGAGCATCAGCACTGCTCTGCCTGAGCAGAACCATCACCGCCATAGGTTGTCAAATAACCCGGATTTAACCCACACAGGTAAGTCCAATGGGGTGCAGGCATGTCCTCTATGCTTACAGCTTCCCGTGGGTGTTGGTTTGATACCGTTTGGGGACAGCCAAGGAGGCATCTGCAGGCAACAAAGGTAGGTGTGTGCTTGTGTGTGTGTTTCCTATGCAGATCCTAAGCCCAGTGTCACATGCAAGTAGGAGGAGTAAGAAGGGTTCCTGGCAAATCCGGGTTATGGATTGCATTTAAAAAGGCCCCGTGGGAGTGCAATGGGCCCCTGTCTTGCTGCTTAGCAATAATGGTATGGGTTTAGGTTCTGCTGTGTGTACTGGTGGTTGACTGCCCCCCAGCCCAGAGTGTGCATGGAAAATTGTCTGGCAGCCTCCCTGACAGCAAGCAGTGATAGTGCCCATGAAGGGGACCTTGTTGGGCCCGCCCCTTTCACGGTTATCGCTTCTCGGCCTTTTGGCTAAGATCAAGTGTAGTATCTGTTCTTATCAGTTTAATATCTGATACGTCCCCTATCTGGGGACCATATATTAAATGGATTTTTGAGAACGGGGGCCGATTTCGAAGCTTGCTTCCGTCGCCCTATGCATTGACCCGATATGGCAGTATCTTCGGGTACAGTGCACCACCCCCTTACAGGGTTAAAAAGAAAGATTCCTACTTTCATTGCTACCTGCTTGCTGGCTAGCCAGCTAGCCAGCCCTGTGGGCCTTGCTGCTGCTGCAGCCAAAAAACAAAAGGTGGTGCTGCTGCTGCTTCTGCTGCTTCTGCTTCTGCTTGTGTCTGGCCCCTGTTGGAGCGTCCAGGCACAGGACTTCTGCTGCTGCTGACTAAATGGCCTCCTTAATTGGATCATTTGAGTAGCCAGCACACCTGTGCAGGTAGGGCATGACATGATAGGCAGCTGCCTTGATAGCGGGTGGGTGCTGAATGTTCCTAATTGACAAAATAAGATTAATGCTTATGAAGAAATATAAAATCTCATCCCTTCCCCAATATCGCGCCACACCCCTACCCCTTAATTCCCTGGTTGAACGTGATGGACATATGTCTTTTTTCGACCGTACTAACTATGTAACTATGTAACATAACATGGGGGGGGGGGGGGGGGGTCTCCTGGCTGTTCACACAGGTGTGTCATTGCTGTACATTGACCATGCATTGCTTCTGTGGTATTGCAAAGGCAAAGACAAATGCTTCCAGCCATCCATTGCACTAATGGATTGGTCATCAGCTGGCTGTCTATGTCCCGCATCAATATAGACCAAAGTACAGAGGGTTAGGCTATGCTATTGTGCACCTACCTGATGCATCAGAAGGTGCGAGGCCCTTGCTAAATTCTGTGCACAGACTTTGAGATCTATACTTTAGACTGTATCTAAACCTGCTCCAACATGGACTGACATTCTGGCCTACTTTCAGCCGATGCGACTTGTCTGTCGCTGAACAGTCGCTTTTTATGTATTCAGCACCTATGTATAATGTTGTAAAAATGCTCTAGAAGCTAAAGTCGCAGAAATGTCACACATATTTGGCCTGCAACTTTCTGTGCGACAAATTCAGACAGGAAAAATCAGTATAAATCCTTAGAAAATTATCCCCCAGTGTCTCCATCTGCTGGCGGTATTGAATAAGCATTGCTGCACTGATGGGGTATGCATTAGACGAAAAAAAAGAAGAAAAAGAAGAATAATACGCCCAGAAAAGAGGCGAAAAGGAGAAAAACGTAAAAAAACGTGAAAAAAAAGTAAGAGGAAGAGAAGGGAAAAAAAGGTGGAAATGGGTTTAAAAGTGATTTCGGCGGAGAAATATATATATATATATATATATATATATATATATATATATATATATGCGCACACACACACATAGATATAAACGTATTCTCCGTTGAGATATTGCAGCCGCTGCTGTGTCCAGGCCCAGGAGCCTTAGCACTGTGCTGTGATGTCACTCAATACCACTGACATCACTAGGTGTAAACAACATCTCTCCTTTGCTGTGTATGTGACTATGGAGCTGTTTGGTGATGTCGTCTATTACGGCCTTCATAGAAGCAACAGGAGATTGTTGCATCCATCTTGAACCCTCAGAACTACAGTGCTATGATGTCACTCACTTCCACAG